>NW_011889322.1:1706824-1711336 GCF_000151845.1 Pteropus vampyrus
ACAGTAAAAAGTAAAAAGGAAGGTAATTAAAATAACGTCATAAGTGCTGTGACAGGTAAGTACATTCATTAAAGGACCATCTAACCTCATTAGTAAAAGTGACATTGAAGCCAACAAAGTGAAACAACTTGGGAGGGAAAAAACTCAAAGAATTTGATTCCAGTGGCCGGTACGTAAGAGTGCAAGAATGGGGAGTTTCAAGAGAGAAGGTGGCAGAATTAGAGGTCAGATTATGAAGAGACTGAAAATCCATGTTAAACACATAACTTTAACTGAGGGCCAAGGAAGAGGTGTGCTGAAGAGTTTTAAGGAAGTGAGAAGGTCAGTTTTATACTTCAGAGACATCGCCTAGAGAATGAAGCATGGAGTATATAAACTTGGTGACTGGTTGAATGAGATTGGGAGAGGTCAAAGGTCATGACCTTTATGGTATGATGATTACAAGCTCAAGCCAGAGTGCCTGCATTCAAATCCCAACTCTGTCTCTTACCACCTGAGTGACCTAAGGCAGATCAGTTGACTTTTCTGTGCCTCAGATACCTTATCTGTAATGTTTGCATAATGACAAGTCTCATACCAGGATTAAGTGAGTTAATGCATGCAAAGTGCTTGTAAGAGTGCCTGACTCATAGAAAGTACATAATATGTTAGTTCTGTTATCAATATGCCCTGATTTCTGACCTGACATGGGTGGAAAGAGGTGATATTTCCTAAGACATTTCATAGGAAGAGGAGATATGGGGTGAAGATAATTAGTTCCTTTTGACTGTATTGAACTTGAGTCTATGGTTATCCAGCAGCAATGGCAGAGAGCTAAACAGATGGTAACTGAGGCCATGGAGACTAGATTATCCAGAGAGGTTTAGTGAGAACACAAGAGCCTTAGAACCCCAAAGAGCAGAAACCTTTAAGAGACAGGCAGAGGAAGGAGAGAGAGCTCCCAGAGGAAACCGAGAATAGAAGAAAAGGAAGAGATTTTAAAAGATGGTATTAAACTTCAAGGAGACAAGGTGGTTAACAATACCAAATGCAAATAAGATGAGGTTGAAAATGATCTATTTGAGTTGATAGGATCAAGATTATTAGTGATCTTAGCAAGAGCCATATGTATTGAGGAAAGGGGATAATGAGTATATTCTAGTTGCAAAGTGGAAAAGCTAGGGACAACAGAAGGAAATGCGGGGTTAGAGGATTTAAAATGCAAGGAACTGAGCATGCTTAGATACTGGTAGGAATCAGGAGAGGAAACCAGAGCAGCATTGGTGAAGGCAGGTCTGGGACAAAGTGGTGCTGGTGATACCTAGAGTTTGGGTAGGAAGGGAGGGTGCCTTGACCAGATCCTCTTCATTGTCATCTAAGGGAGACACAGTAACAAACTGGTATGGTGGATGCTAATATGCTGAATGGTGTCTGTGGATTTGGAGATTCTCAAAGACCTTGTGACACACCCTACCCTAAAGTGAAGATTATGATTCTTGTCCAAATATGCAGTGTGGGCAGATAGCAAAGCAGTTAAGAGCTTAAGGTCCCCTTCTCCTGTTCTGATATATAACTGATATATAACATTGTACTAGTTAAAGGTGTGCAACGTAATGATTAGATGTATGTATATACTGGAAAATGATTATAACAATAAGTTTCATTAATACAAATCAATGTTATACATTTTTTTTCTTCTGCTGAGATCTTTTAAGATCTACCCTCAGCAACTTTCAAATATGCAACACAAGATTGTTAACTATAGTTGCTTATAGAGCTTAAGTTTTAATCCTGGCTCTGCCACTTACTAACTGAATAACTTTAGGCACATAGTTTAACTTCTAGTTGCTTCAACTGGCTCATCTGTAAAATGTTCCTACCTCATAGAATGGTTGAGAGAATTAAATGGATTGACATGCATTAAGCACTCATGCCTGGCAAATATGCAGTGCTCTATCACATTAACTGTTACAGAGTTGCTGCCTTTCCATCTCTTTTCTCACATTGTTGCTGTCGTATGGCATGTATTCCTTTCAGAAGCTTAATAGGAACAATAGGAAACTGTTAAGATTCCTAACAATACATTGAAGTGGCATTTACCTTGATTAATGATAGTGCAAGATATTGACTTTGCTCAAAAATGCGATCTTTTTAGGGTTCCAGAATTGATTCAACTCATTAATAGTGCTGAAAGCATTTCTATTCATCCAGGCATTGTGTATACAGTGTGAATGAAAAACAACAAAGGTTATTAATTTGACAAATCTTGAATCTACTACACAACAGGCATTGATCTTGGCATGTGGGATTCATTAGTGAACCAAATAAAGGTGATAAAGGGCTATCGGAAAAAGAAAAAGAAAGAGAAAAAGAAAAAGTAGAGCTTAGAAAGGAAGACTGGAAATGGATATGTAAGAGGAACTAGGCTGCAGTTTTAAAAAGGGTTGTCAGGCTAGGTTTCCCTAAAAAGGTGAGCAAAGATAGAGAGCTGAAGGGAGTTAGCTTGAGTGCCCACTCTGTGACAAACTGTTCTAGGCACCCGAACACATAAACAAATAGGCCCCTGAAGATGTAACATTTCAATTGAGCCCTGAAGGATGAGAAGAACCACAGCGTGAGAAAAAGTGGAAACAAAGGGATGTCTGAAAAAAACCTGAATGCCAATTTATCAGTTTACAAAGAACTGCAGGCTCTTAACCAGCTTTTCGGAACAGCCTGTCCAACTTATCCTAAGTTTGCTTGGTGAATACAGAATCCCAATGAAAGGACTGAGTTATACAATTTCAATGTCTGATGGGATGAGCCCTGAGGAAACCTCAACTCCTGGGCTCTGGAGAGATCCTGCTGTTGACACCAGGGCATCCTCTCTCCTAGAGGAGGCTTGGATTCATCCTAGACAGGTGCACCTCTCCGTGATTCCATGCTTCAGAGACAGATGGGACCTCCAGCTGAATGACAGTCTCTGTTTCGTTGTCAAGATACAGTCAAGTCTTGAAGCCCTGGTAAAATTTTGTTTAAACGAACTTTGCATATCTCTACTCTCATCTTGTAATGATAAATTTTATAGACTTTCCTTAGAAGACAATCTTATTTCCATGTCCTAGGGCACATTTCACTACCACCACTCGGCACTGCCAAACATGCTTCTTCATCACTCAACAGAAAGCAAAAAAACAACAATCCCACCTATCCACCTAGGCAGGCCCACCTCCTTTAGAAAACATTATCGAATTATTTTGCCACCTCCGACAGTTGCGTCACTTAACCCAGAATCTCTTGACCGTCGTGTGTACGTTTTATTTGGTATTTTCAGCTCCCTGTGGGCGCACACACAGCTGGCACCCAACACGTTTTAATTTTTACCCTCCAGTGTCGGGGAAAAACTGTTCCCAACCTTGCAGCTGGGTCGTCCCTAACGCTGAGTGCAAACTGCGGCGCCTCCAGCGCCAGCCAGAGCGCGGAGCCTGGCCTGGGGGTCCCAGATCCCCGGTCCCCGTCCGCCCCAGCCCGCAGCCCGCGACTGGCTTCACTCACCTGCTGCTTCCGGTCGCGACGACTGCCGCGTGCGTGTCAGTGCGAGATAAGGACGTACAGGACCTGGGACCTGGCAGGCTGCGCGCGCAGCTGCCTCTTTCGGCACCGCCCCGGAAGTGTCACGAGGAGGCGGGGCCTCGCTCTTCCCAGCGAGGCTCTGGCGGGGCGGGGGCGCCCGCGGAGGCCTAAAGGTCTTTGGGAGTCTTTCATGAGCCAAGGCTAAATGAGATAAGAAGCAGGGACGCAGGGCACGACTGAAAGTCCTAGAGTCCCCAGTTCAGATGACGCTCCCCGCATGACAGCAAGAGCTAACGGTCACCGGGGCGAAGGTAGGAGGGGCGGCCGTGTCTGGCTGGAGGGGGCACTTTGTGCAGCGCGCCTGGAGGAGTCCGTCCAAAACCCGGGCAGTCGGGTCACACGCCAGGCCCCAGTGCCAAGAGGTACTGTAACTGAACGTTCCGTGTCTTCACCTGTCTTCTCACAGTCTAAAGAGCAGGAAACGCCACTTGGGAGGGGAGGGAACTCAAATCAGTTTTAAAAGACAAATCTCATTTAAAGGAATAAACGCTGGTATTCCCCATACAGAGATGGTAACAGGAAGGAGTAGGTCAGCAAGCACACACACACGGAGGGGAACGAACGTTCCCATTTGAGGTGTCCCTCGTTGCACCTGTGTCTCAGCCATTGGGGCTCAGCCAGATGAGCAGTTCCCCAGCAAGCCAGTTTCAGTTAACTATTGCTGCGTAACAAACTGCCTCAAACACTAGTGGCTTAAAACGATTTGTTATTTGTAACATGCATATGGGCAGGTTGGGTGATTCCTTAGCCGGTTTCACCTGGGCTAACTCGTGGGGCTTCAGTCTGCAAAGGTTGGCTGGGTGGGGAGGTCCAGGATGGCCTCATTCACAGCTGGTGCTGGCTGGCTGCTGGAGCACCTCAGTTCAGGCCTGGCCTTGGAAGTAGCGCTTCAGCCACATTCTAGCTGCCAAAGCAACAGCA
>NW_011889322.1:1711386-1715775 GCF_000151845.1 Pteropus vampyrus
AGGGAGTTAGCTTGAGTGCCCACTCTGTGACAAACTGTTCTAGGCACCCGAACACATAAACAAATAGGCCCCTGAAGATGTAACATTTCAAATGAGCCCTGAAGGATGAGAAGAACCACAGCGTGAGAAAAAGTGGAAACAAAGGGATGTCTGAAAAAAACCTGAATGCCAATTTATCAGTTTACAAAGAACTGCAGGCTCTTAACCAGCTTTTCGGAACAGCCTGTCCAACTTATCCTAAGTTTGCTTGGTGAATACAGAATCCCAATGAAAGGACTGAGTTATACAATTTCAATGTCTGATGGGATGAGCCCTGAGGAAACCTCAACTCCTGGGCTCTGGAGAGATCCTGCTGTTGACACCAGGGCATCCTCTCTCCTAGAGGAGGCTTGGATTCATCCTAGACAGGTGCACCTCTCCGTGATTCCATGCTTCAGAGACAGATGGGACCTCCAGCTGAATGACAGTCTCTGTTTCGTTGTCAAGATACAGTCAAGTCTTGAAGCCCTGGTAAAATTTTGTTTAAACGAACTTTGCATATCTCTACTCTCATCTTGTAATGATAAATTTTATAGACTTTCCTTAGAAGACAATCTTATTTCCATGTCCTAGGGCACATTTCACTACCACCACTCGGCACTGCCAAACATGCTTCTTCATCACTCAACAGAAAGCAAAAAAACAACAATCCCACCTATCCACCTAGGCAGGCCCACCTCCTTTAGAAAACATTATCGAATTATTTTGCCACCTCCGACAGTTGCGTCACTTAACCCAGAATCTCTTGACCGTCGTGTGTACGTTTTATTTGGTATTTTCAGCTCCCTGTGGGCGCACACACAGCTGGCACCCAACACGTTTTAATTTTTACCCTCCAGTGTCGGGGAAAAACTGTTCCCAACCTTGCAGCTGGGTCGTCCCTAACGCTGAGTGCAAACTGCGGCGCCTCCAGCGCCAGCCAGAGCGCGGAGCCTGGCCTGGGGGTCCCAGATCCCCGGTCCCCGTCCGCCCCAGCCCGCAGCCCGCGACTGGCTTCACTCACCTGCTGCTTCCGGTCGCGACGACTGCCGCGTGCGTGTCAGTGCGAGATAAGGACGTACAGGACCTGGGACCTGGCAGGCTGCGCGCGCAGCTGCCTCTTTCGGCACCGCCCCGGAAGTGTCACGAGGAGGCGGGGCCTCGCTCTTCCCAGCGAGGCTCTGGCGGGGCGGGGGCGCCCGCGGAGGCCTAAAGGTCTTTGGGAGTCTTTCATGAGCCAAGGCTAAATGAGATAAGAAGCAGGGACGCAGGGCACGACTGAAAGTCCTAGAGTCCCCAGTTCAGATGACGCTCCCCGCATGACAGCAAGAGCTAACGGTCACCGGGGCGAAGGTAGGAGGGGCGGCCGTGTCTGGCTGGAGGGGGCACTTTGTGCAGCGCGCCTGGAGGAGTCCGTCCAAAACCCGGGCAGTCGGGTCACACGCCAGGCCCCAGTGCCAAGAGGTACTGTAACTGAACGTTCCGTGTCTTCACCTGTCTTCTCACAGTCTAAAGAGCAGGAAACGCCACTTGGGAGGGGAGGGAACTCAAATCAGTTTTAAAAGACAAATCTCATTTAAAGGAATAAACGCTGGTATTCCCCATACAGAGATGGTAACAGGAAGGAGTAGGTCAGCAAGCACACACACACGGAGGGGAATGAACGTTCCCATTTGAGGTGTCCCTCGTTGCACCTGTGTCTCAGCCATTGGGGCTCAGCCGGATGAGCAGTTCCCCAGCAAGCCAGTTTCAGTTAACTATTGCTGCGTAACAAACTGCCTCAAACACTAGTGGCTTAAAACGATTTGTTATTTGTAACATGCATGTGGGCAGGTTGGGTGATTCCTTAGCCGGTTTCACCTGGGCTAACTCGTGGGGCTTCAGTCTGCAAAGGTTGGCTGGGTGGGGAGGTCCAGGATGGCCTCATTCACAGCTGGTGCTGGCTGGCTGCTGGAGCACCTCAGTTCAGGCCTGGCCTTGGAAGTAGCGCTTCAGCCACATTCTAGCTGCCAAAGCAACAGCAAAGCCAGCCTAGAGTCCAGGGGTGGAGTAACAGACCCCCACCTCTTGATGAGAGGAGCCCAAAGAAGGTGCAGTTCTCTTTTTTTCAGCCTTCCATGGAAATCAGTCTCTCCTTCAGGCAGAATAGAAAGAGATTGCATCTGGCAGAAAGAAACATCCAGTGTTCACAACTTGGAGATGCTGATACGATAAATGACCAGGGCTGCACATAAAGCTGCGACAAAGATACAACGGCTCCTCATGCATCTATTACCCTTTTGAATGAAGTCACTCTGAGTTAGTCTTTCTTTATTATAGAGATGGGAATGGATTCTGTTGAGTAAGTCCCAGTAGGGATTTCCCTAGTTATTAAAAACAGCACTGTTGCCCTCTTTCTAAATTCCATTTGCCTGAAATGTGAGATGGTACAGTCCACCTCCTTCAATGATTCTTACCCCCTTTCCTACTTCAGTTTCTCCACTGGAACCTTCTTTCTACCTTTCATCCTGTCTATTCCCTTTCAGAGCGGAGCTGCTTCAAGGAGTTGCTACACATCTTGCTTGTACCCTCTTACTTCCCAGTCATTTTTCAACCTGCTCCAACATGGTTTCTATCCCCATTATTCCATCAAAAGTACTTTTTGGTGTGTGGGTGAAATGGGTGAAGGTGGTCAGAAGGTACAAACTCCCAGATATAAGACAGATCAGTCCTGGGATGTCATGTCATGCACAGCATGGTGACTGTAGTTAACAATACTGTATTGTATATTTGAAAGTTGCTAAGAGAGTAGATCTTAAAAGTTCTCATAAGAAAAAAATTGGTAACTGTGTGGTGATGGATGTTAATTAAACTTACTGTAATTGTTTTGCAATATATACAAAAATAAAATCATGATGTTACACATCTAAAACTAATACAAGTCATATGTCAATAATATCTCACAAAATAAAAATGAAATTTAAAGCATATTTTAAAAGTGTTCAGGGGTGACAGAATTAGGTCAGCTACTTTCTCTCAAATGGTTGGTGGGGAGGGAAGGGTCTTAGTACTAGACTTTCACCTTTCCTGTAACTTTGAAATGGTTTCAAAATAAAATGAAAATAATATGTTAGGTGTCTGGCATTGTCATAAAGGCTGTTAGTACCCTTACCCTGGCCCCCTTTACCCTTAATCCATGCATCCATTCTCCAGCTGCTGAATGTGGGAGCTGTCATCCCCAGACACCTGAGTGATTCCTGCTACCTCCCTGTCCCCACCCACTTTGGCTTGGTGGTTGGCAACCAGTGCCCAACTGGTATAAGAGTACAATAGTCCTCTCACCTCAAAGTGGACAGTGGGACAACTTTGCGGTGTGAACCTGCAGAACACCTTGTGGATCAGGGCAAGAATTCATCTGAGTCCTCTTCCTTAGCTGACTTTTTCTGCTTCCTTACTTTCCTCACCCCTTTACTAACTTTTCCCCAAAAGTAACATGCAGCTTCTAGGAGATCTCAACCAAGACAGTCACATGCCAGCTGAATAAACGGTAGCTATTGTTACTAGCATCAGTAACAGCATCATTAGATATAACACCAACACATGTATTATAGATCTGATACCCTTATATGGATTTGTTGAATTTAAAGTTGCCTACCATCCTTATTTCTGCTGAACTACATTATTTTAATATTTACTTTCTATTACTTTCTATTTACTTTCTTATCAGAAACAACAGAATGCTGAAAAGTGCTCACTTTAGGATTCCACTTGTAGAATTCTCCCCCAAAACAAATACCTAAGTGAGGCTGCTGTCTTGATTAAACTTGCTCTATTCTAGCCTTTCCAGGAAGTCTTTGTGGATTTCCCTTCCCAGGTGTGCTGCTTAATCTATGGCCTAGATGGGATTTGGGGATCCAGATTTTCTGATGTCTTAGCAGCAGTGGGTAATTAATGTTTGCACTTTTTATTGTCTCAATGACTAGGATGTGCTACTACATTTGACATCCTGCAGTGCATGGAGCATCACACACAACGAAGGATCATTCCAAATTCAGCATCCAACATAACTATCAGATGTCCACTTGGACTTTCTTGGAGGTGAAAAACAAGTTTGTAAACATCCGAGCCAAGGCCCTGTTTTTAAAAAAGTGGTTTTGCTGAGGTCATTGGTGACATTTATGTTGCTAGATCCAATGGACCTTTCAGTTCTCATCTAACCTTTCAGCTGACGACCTCTACCTTAAAGACTCCTGTGGACAATCTTGACGTTATCTTGTCTTCGTTTTCAGCCAGCCTCACTGCCAACTCTCAGTCCCCTTTGCCAGCTCCCCCTGCGCTGACCAGCTCCTAAGCTATGGAGTTCCTCAGGACTTTATCTCAAACTACACATTC
>NW_011889322.1:1715825-1740890 GCF_000151845.1 Pteropus vampyrus
ATCTAAAACTAATACAAGTCATATGTCAATAATATCTCACAAAATAAAAATGAAATTTAAAGCATATTTTAAAAGTGTTCAGGGGTGACAGAATTAGGTCAGCTACTTTCTCTCAAATGGTTGGTGGGGAGGGAAGGGTCTTAGTACTAGACTTTCACCTTTCCTGTAACTTTGAAATGGTTTCAAAATAAAATGAAAATAATATGTTAGGTGTCTGGCATTGTCATAAAGGCTGTTAGTACCCTTACCCTGGCCCCCTTTACCCTTAATCCATGCATCCATTCTCCAGCTGCTGAATGTGGGAGCTGTCATCCCCAGACACCTGAGTGATTCCTGCTACCTCCCTGTCCCCACCCACTTTGGCTTGGTGGTTGGCAACCAGTGCCCAACTGGTATAAGAGTACAATAGTCCTCTCACCTCAAAGTGGACAGTGGGACAACTTTGCGGTGTGAACCTGCAGAACACCTTGTGGATCAGGGCAAGAATTCATCTGAGTCCTCTTCCTTAGCTGACTTTTTCTGCTTCCTTACTTTCCTCACCCCTTTACTAACTTTTCCCCAAAAGTAACATGCAGCTTCTAGGAGATCTCAACCAAGACAGTCACATGCCAGCTGAATAAACGGTAGCTATTGTTACTAGCATCAGTAACAGCATCATTAGATATAACACCAACACATGTATTATAGATCTGATACCCTTATATGGATTTGTTGAATTTAAAGTTGCCTACCATCCTTATTTCTGCTGAACTACATTATTTTAATATTTACTTTCTATTACTTTCTATTTACTTTCTTATCAGAAACAACAGAATGCTGAAAAGTGCTCACTTTAGGATTCCACTTGTAGAATTCTCCCCCAAAACAAATACCTAAGTGAGGCTGCTGTCTTGATTAAACTTGCTCTATTCTAGCCTTTCCAGGAAGTCTTTGTGGATTTCCCTTCCCAGGTGTGCTGCTTAATCTATGGCCTAGATGGGATTTGGGGATCCAGATTTTCTGATGTCTTAGCAGCAGTGGGTAATTAATGTTTGCACTTTTTATTGTCTCAATGACTAGGATGTGCTACTACATTTGACATCCTGCAGTGCATGGAGCATCACACACAACGAAGGATCATTCCAAATTCAGCATCCAACATAACTATCAGATGTCCACTTGGACTTTCTTGGAGGTGAAAAACAAGTTTGTAAACATCCGAGCCAAGGCCCTGTTTTTAAAAAAGTGGTTTTGCTGAGGTCATTGGTGACATTTATGTTGCTAGATCCAATGGACCTTTCAGTTCTCATCTAACCTTTCAGCTGACGACCTCTACCTTAAAGACTCCTGTGGACAATCTTGACGTTATCTTGTCTTCGTTTTCAGCCAGCCTCACTGCCAACTCTCAGTCCCCTTTGCCAGCTCCCCCTGCGCTGACCAGCTCCTAAGCTATGGAGTTCCTCAGGACTTTATCTCAAACTACACATTCACCTTAAGCAATCTCACCCATTCCCATGGCTTTAAATACCATTACTGTATACGACTTCAGAATTTATATTTTCAGTTCTATACATACAACTGTCTACTTGCCTTGGAAATCTGGTATGCCCAAAAACCATGCTCCTGAGCTCACCTTTCCCCGTGGGAGCCTCCATGCAGCTAGCCATTTTTTTTGCTAGAAATCCTTTTTCCTCAGGTGCCACTTTCAGACCATCACTATGTCCTGCCAGATTTCACCTGGAATCTGTCCCCTTCTCAACACCTCAGCCATCACCATCATCTTACTTGGACAACTATGTCACTGCAAAAGTTATTAATGTCATGTCCTCAGAGAAGCCTTTCTAGTTCCCACTATTAAAAATCAAGTTTATGTCTCCTCTTCTGTTTCTGAACATTTTACTTTTTCCTCATGGCACATCACAATTTGTACCTTATGTGTCTTCCCTGGTAGACAAACAGCAAGCACTGTAAGGTAGTAGCTCTTTTACTCACCACTATATCCCCAGCACCAAGCACGGTGTCAGGCTAGGTGAACAAATGAATGATTTGTCTGTGTTTTCTCTCCCATAGAATTATGTTTTATAAATGATAAACATCATCTTATTGGCTTATTTCTCATTCAATATTTTTACTCTAGACTCAATATTCCCCTACAAATATATTTGTTTAGTACTGTTTCAATTTATAAAATATTGCTTCCCCTAAAAGAAGATGAATTTTCTTCTTTGTTTTTATGAATATTAAGGAGATAACTCAATTGGGCATTAGGGATAGTCATTATATATTAAAGTACAGAAAAATGTTCAAAACATACATAATATAAGTTGTTACAGGCCACTCTATGTCCAGACACAAAATGGTTTTAATTTCATCTAACATTACTTGAGACAACAGTGCTGTTTCAAGCTATGTCCAGACACAAAATGGTTTTAATTTCATCTAACATTACTTGGGACAACAGTGCTGTTTCAAGCTTCAGTAAGAATGGTATTTAGTACTAGTCTATTTTCTTATGAAATATTGATGGTATAAAATGGTAGCATCGGCAAAATAAACTATTACACTTGGAAATAACTATTTTGTAACAAATTAATTCAACATAGAGGAAAAATAACAGTTTTAAAAAGATAATTTGAAATATGAACTGCTTCTCAAAGTATACAATTTGCTGGTCTTTAACAGAGTTTACTTGCAGTGAGCTTTTACTAAACAGGAAAGAAGATAAAGTCCCCTAAAGCAAAATCTCAAACTGGAATTATAACATAGAAAATTGGTACACCAGAAATAGTGTGACATACTGATGTCAAATTGGGCACCGTTTTATCTTTTTTGACCACTTGTTAAATAAATACATTTTAATTAATATGTTTTGGTGCCATTTAAATACTGTTACTCAAAAATTCTGATTTTGAATAGGATAGAATGTAATAACAGAGAAACCTGCTTTGAATTTTGAAAAGCTTTTCCTCCCTAAAGCAACTTTTCAATATGTATCATCAAAAAATGCAGTCTAAGGTGATTCATAAACAGCGAAAAAAAAAGGAGTCATCTTCCTTCATTCTGTTAGGTTTTCTCAGTAGGGTTAAGTTCTCATTCAACACATGCCCTCTTAGACAAAAGTAATTTGTGGCTTTTTTGGTAATTTGTACAAATAACTTCATTCCACATCTGTCATTTTGATTCCATCACTTTCTGTAACATAAACCACTCAACCCAAAATTTTTTCTGAAAGAGATCCTGTGTCAGTCTCTTTACTTGCAAAGTTTTCTTGGTTTATGTTTTCTGATCTTATTTTCTTGGTGTTTTGAAATAACCAAGTTACTGGTTCTAACTTGTTTTTCTCAGTTCCTTGCATTAAGTGGTCATCCACTTTTGAATCCATACATATAGCAGATGCGAGTAGCAGATTTACTAAGAGAAAATCCCATTGGAACAGCCGAATAAATATAGTTTGCACTGTAAGTACTAGAAGCATTTCTTCAACTTGATTGCCTAGTGGGGAAATAGAAACTAGTGAATACAGCAGTAACTTCAACTAATTTCATGGCAATGTTTGTTTTAATGAAATGTCATGGTGATGATGCCAAGAATATAAAGTGAAATCACCTCCTACCTTTCAGTGTTTACATTTTCTCTGTGGGAGGGGTCACAAGTTCTATAGATTCTTTGAAAGTCTTTTTAAAAAGGAATTTACCAGATTTTATGTTTTATCTGATAAATTTTATAAATTTACCAGATATTACTTTCAGAAAATAATAGAACTTATCTACTTAGTCTCTTCTATCATGCTAGTTATCAAAAACTTTAATTGATTATTAATGGCTTAAAGAAATAATTACTGAAGTCCAAACACTGCTAGTGTTCTCCAAAAGATAAAGATACTGAAGCAACCGTAAATGTTTACCAGGTAATAACACACCATCAAAGTATATGGAGCAAAAATCGACAGAATCGAAGGGAGAAATACAGTTCTACAATAATAGTTGGATGATAAGTAAGGAAATAGAGGACTTAAACAACAAATTGAACCAACTAGTTCCACCAGACACATGTAGAACAACAGCACCATGCGTATTTTTATGTGCACAAGGGACATTTTTCAGGATAGACCATATGTTAGACCACAGAAGGGTCTCGATAGATTTAAAAAGATAGATATATATTTGCTCTAACCACAATGAGATAAAGTTAGAAATCAGTAACAAGTAAAACAGGAAAATTCATAAATCTGTGGAAATTAAACATGCTCTTAACCAACCAATGGATCAAATAAATCACAAAGGAAATTAGAAAATACTTAGAGTTGAATGTAAGCAAAACAGAACATATCGAAACTTAGAGGATGCAGCAAAATTAGTGTTAAGGGGGAAATTTATAGCTATAAACACATTTTTTTTTAAAAATCTCAAATTAGTAACCTAACTTTACAACTTAAGGAACTAGAAAAAGAACAAACTAAATTCATAGTTAGCAGAAGGAAGGAAATAATAAAGATTATAGCAGAGAGAAATGAAATAGAAAAAAAATTCAGAAATAAAAGTGGGAGATTACTACTGATTCTACAGAAATAAGATTGTGAGAGTGCTATGAATATGTCAACAAATTTGATATAGCTATATGGATAAATTTATGGAAACACTGGATATACCAAGATGAAATCATGAAGAAACAGAAAATTTGCATATACTTATGACTACTCAAGAGATTGAATCAATAACCAAAAATCTCTTGACAAAGAAAAGCCCTGGACTCAATGGCTTCACTTGCAAATTCTACCAAACTTTTAAAGAAGAACTAATATCAATCTTTGTCAAATGTTTCCAAAAAGAGAAGGGAACATTTCCTGACTCCTTCTAGGAGGCCAGCATTACCCTGATATCAAAGCCATGCAAAGACACTACAAGAAAACTACAGACCACTATTCCTTATAAACAATGATGCAAGAATCCTCAACAAAATACTAGCAAACTGAATTTAGCAGCATATCAAAGGGATTATACACAATGACCAAGTGGGATTTATTCCCAGAATGCAAAGATGATTCAACATACAAGAATTGATTTATATAATACACCACATTACAGAATGAAGGAAAAGAACCATAAGATAATCTCATTTGATGCAGAAAAAGGATTTGACAAAATCCAACACTCATGAGGAAAACACTCAATGAACTGGGAAAAGAAGGAAACTCAGTAAAAACTATATATGAAAAACCCATAGCAAACGTCATACTCAGTAGAGAAAGCTTTTCTTCTAAGATCAGAAATAAGGTGAGGATGCCCATGTTTGCTACTTCTATTCAACATAGTACTGGAAGTTCTAGCCAGAGCAAAAAGAAATAAAAGGCATACAAATTGGAAAGGAAGAAGTAAAATGATCTCTATTCATAGAGGATACGATTTCATATGTAGAACACTCTAAAGATTCCATTATAAACTGTTAGAACTAATAAATCAATTCAGCAAAGTAGCAGGATAACAAGTCAGCATGCAAAAAGCAGTTGCATTTCTATACACTAACAATGAACAACTTAAAAAGGAAATTAAAACAATTTAATTTACAATAGCCTAAATATAATAATAAAATACTTAGAAATTAACATAACCAAGGAAGTTAATCTAAAGGAGATATATGAATGACGAATAAGCACATGAAAAGATGCTCACTAGCATTAATAATTAGGGAAATGCAAATTATAGCTACAATGAGATACCACCTCACACCAGATAGGATGACTGTTATCAAAAAAATAAAATAACAAGTGTTGGTGAAAATGTGGAGAAATTGGAACCCCTATGCACTGTTATTAGGACTATATAATGGTACAGCTGTTGTGGAAAAACAGTTTGGCAGTTCCTCAAACAATTAAAAACAGTATTACCATATGATCAGAAATCCAACTTCTGGATATAGACCCAAAAGAATTGAAAGCAGGATCTTGAAGAGATATTTGTACATCCACATTCATAGTAACACTATGCATGACAGCTAAAACGTGGATACGACTTAAATGTCCATTTATGGATGAATGAATAAGCAAAATGTGGTCTATACATACAATGGACTATTATTCAACATTAAAAAGAAGGAAATTCTACAATATGCTAAAACATGCTGAACTTTGAGGACTTGTGCTAAGTGAAATAAGTCAGTCACAAAAAGACAAAAACTGTATATATGATTCTACTTATATGAGGAACTTACACTAGTCAAAATCTTAGAGACAGGAAGTAGAATGGTGATTGCCGAGGGTAGTAATTTTTTAATGGGTACAGAGTTTCAGTTTTACAAGTGAAAGAGTTCTGGAGATGAATGGTGGTGATGAGAGCACAATATTATGAATATGTTTAATGCACTGAACTGCACACTTCACAATGGTTAAGATGGTAAATTTTATATGTATTTTACCACAATACAAAAAAATTGGAAAAAAAAAAAGATGTCCAATAAAGAAACAGAACCTTTTATTATGGATCCCAATTTGTTAAGAGAGATGAGCATGCAACATGGTGGGAGGGCTTGGAAAGGCTCTGAAAGGAGGGAGGTGTCTCTGGGGTTGGACTTTGAAAGACAGGCAGGAATTTGGTGAGCAGAGTTGACCGGGGTGGCAGAAAGGACTGGTTTCCTGGCACAAGGGGGACAGTGAAGACAAATGAAAGCCCAGTACTTATTAGGGAGCAGTGATCTGCTAAAGACGCTCTAGCAGCAATGTGAAGTTAAAACAGACTCCACAGCTATGAATGAAAGCACTTAACCACTTTTTAGATATATTCTGTAATATTTAGGCCTTTGTTACCTTTCATGAGTTTACAATTCCATCCCTGTCAAGCCCTAATCATTTATTGACAAGATTTCTAGAGATATCTTAAAACCTTGTTTGTCTATATTTGTGATTGACTAGCAGTGTTTGATATATAACAGAACAGGGTCTTGGGCCTATTGTCATATGCTAAACATGGTAGTTACTCAAATGTTTTTAATGTAAATATTAGAAAAATAGTATAGATTTAGCTTTCTGGGAATCAAATGCCATTTAGTGAAATTTAGCCAAAAATTATGGCTAAATCTTTGAGAGATATATGTGATAATATTCTAAAATGTAAGCATACGTGTTTCTTAGATTTGGAACTTTAAGAGTTTTTCCTCATCAAATAAATATCCAATACTACTTTGAAATTAATAAACGAGTTTATTCTATTCTTTGGTTTCTCCTCTTTATTTAAAAGAGAAACACTCCTGTCAAAAACACATAGCTTGAATCTAATCATGAGGAAACAATCAGAGAAATGCAAACTGAGAGACATTATGTAAAACAAATAGCCTGTACTCAAAAATGTCAGTGCACGAAAGACAAAGAGAAGCTGAGGAGTCATTCCAGGTCAGAGGAGACTAGAGAGATGACTTCCATACGCACTGGGTGATCCTGGGTTGAGGAGGGTGGGCAGGGCTGGGATGTGTGCTAAAAAGGCAATTACTTGGACAACTGGAAAGTTTGAATGTGATGGTTTATTAGATAATAATATCACATCAATATTAAATGTCCTGAATGTGATCAATTGTATTCTGGTTATATAAGTGAATGTCCTTGTTCTTAGGAGATACATGCTAAAATAGGAGTAAAGAAGCATATCTACGATTTGCTTTCAAATTATCTAGCAATAAAATAAAATATGTAAAAGATTAACAATTGTTGAATCTATGTGAGAAAGGATAAAAAATTGTTCAGTGTTTTTCTTGTTAAATTTCTGTGTTTAAAACTTTTTCAAAATACAAAGTGAAAAAGTTAAAAAGAAAATACTAAAACTATAAAACAAAATACTGCATTTGAAATCAGCAAAGGTGTAACAGTAACATATCATTATCAACTAGCATATTAAACTTCATTCTAATAGAGGGATTGGGGAAGAATCAAATGTAATAGGATGTATTTGGCCCTAGGAGTCTCACCTTAACTTGTCTGGGATCTTGAGGACATGAAGGGAGGACATGTCCCTCTTGGGGCCTCTTTGGCCTGACATTTGGATTGCCATTCAAGAAGAAATCATGAATGCATAAGGAAGAATACGATTCCATAAGGAGCTAAGTAAATTTGGACACACACACAGACACACACACGCACACACACAGACTTGCCTTACCAGATATTATGATATGCTACCAAGTAAAAATAACAAAAACAGTCTAGCACAGGTGCAGGTACAAATAAGTGAGCAATAGAATAGGACAGAGCTCCAACTTGCACAGGTTTGTGCAGGGGCCTCACATATGATAAAGGTGGCACTGTACAGCAAAGGGGATAGAACAGACTAAGTTTACTGTCATAGCACTGTGAACACTGGTTCACTCTGTGGACAAAAATAGAGCAGGATCCTTCCGTTACATACAAAAATGGACTCCAAATGCAGTAAAGACCTAAATGTGAATGGCAGTGATATGATTTGAAAAAATGTAGGACAATATATTTGTTACCTTGAAGTAGAAAAAGATGTCTTAAATAAGAACAAAACAGCCTAATAAGAGGAAAACTAATGGATCTGACTACTCACAATAAATTTTTTTAAATAAAGAAACTATAAATAAAGTTAAAAAGATGGAGAAGATGTGCTGTCCACAGCTGACAGAGGATCTATAGCTAGACTATAAAAAAGAATACCTACAAATCAACAAGGAAACCCAACAGAAAAATGGGCAAAGGATGTAAAAACAATTCACGGATTGAAGAATCCCAATAGGGAATGAGTACATAAAGAGATGTTGAAACTTACTAGGAATCAGAGAATAGCAAGTTTACTATTATCAGAATGGCAGACGTTAGAAAGGTGGAGAATGCCTAGTATTGAGAATGCAGGGTGACAGGAAAACTTGTGCCTTTCTAGTGATGTAATTGTTAACTCCTATTTCATATTCCACATTCAATTCTCCATTGAATCCTGTTCCTCTTTTCACCCTTGCCCGTCCCTCTCCATCGTATGGTCTTCAAACTGTATCTAGAATGAGCTTTTAAAACATAAGCCAGATCACATCAGTGCTCTGCTGAACACACTCTAGTTGCTTCCTATCTCAGCGAAAAAGCCAGATTCTCTGCATATCAAATCTCAGCTGTAGGCAGAATAAGGACCCCCAAAGATGTCTAAGGTTGCAGATGGAATTAAAGTTGCCAATAAACTGACCTTGAGGTGGGGGGACTGTTGTAGACTAATCAGTGTAATTACCAATTGTGATTACCACTGTAATCACAAGAGTATAAGTGAAGGAGAGGCAAGAATGTCACTGATGCAGTGTAGGAGGGACCTGACTGGTCATTGCTGGCTTTGAAGATAGAAGGAGACCACAAGCCAAACAAAGTGGGGAGGCTTTGGAAGCTGGAAAGGCGAGAAAACAGATTCTCCCCTGGAGCTTCCAGAAGGAATGCAGCCCTGCTGACATCTTGATTTTAGCCCAGTGAGATGCATTTTGGATTTCTAACCTCCAGAACGGCAAGATAATAAAATTGTGTTTATTAAAGCAGGGGTCCCCAACCCCTGGGCCACGGACCAGTACCAGCTTGTGGCCCGTTAGGAACTGGGCTGCACAGCAGAAGGTGAGCGGCGGGGGTTAAGAGGAGCGAGTAAGCTCATCTGTATTTCAGCTGCTCCCCAGTGCTAGCATCACCGCCTCAGCTTTATCTCAGATCACCAGGCATCAGATTCTCATAGGAGTGACTGGTGCCAAAAAGGTTGGAGACCACTGTCTTAAAGCCAACAAGTTAGTGGTAAATTGTTGCAGCAGCAGTAGGAGACTGATATACGAGCTAACATTCTGTTGTCTCCTCCTGTGTCCCACTCTGCCTCAGCAACATGACTGTTCCTCCAGCACGTGCTGTGCCAAAGCCTCTTCTGCATCAGGGCCTGGGCACTTACAATGTCCTCAGCCTGGAGCGCTTTTTGAATTGCGAACCACTTCTTTTGGGGATGGTTGGTGACAGGAGACTGCGACTGTGAAAACCCAGCTGACTTTTGCTTCTCTCCATGATATAGAAACAGAGACCAGATTTATCCTCATGCCTTAAACATCTTAAACAGATGAAACTGTGGTTTTTAGATACTGGACAACAGGCAGTGCAGGAGAGTAATTCCTAAGAGAAGGGAAATAAACAAGGTGAGCCCTGGGAGTGCTCACTGCCTAGAGACTTTAGGCTTCAGCACAAGGAGTGGGAACCAGATTGAGCCTGCCTATTTCAAGTCTTTGAGAAGACAGAGTCCAGAGTTTGCAGAGGCGGAGATGGCTAGAATTTGTGGAGAGAGAGAGCCGTGCAACGAGAGCAAGAACTTCAGAGATCTGGAGAGGGTTCCCCACAGTTCTTTGGCTGAGTACTGATTAGTCTATGTGTGTAGGGAAACTACTGAAGCCTAGAAAAGAACCAGCAAAAACGAGCAGACACAGGCCAAAAATCAAGTTCCACCAGCCAGAGTGGAGAGAACTCCTAATACATCGGGCATCGAATAGTCCTCAGAAGGGCATTTGCTCAGTATTGGGGCCAAA
The DNA here is from genome assembly GCF_000151845.1 of Pteropus vampyrus. Taxonomy (NCBI): domain Eukaryota; kingdom Metazoa; phylum Chordata; class Mammalia; order Chiroptera; family Pteropodidae; genus Pteropus; species Pteropus vampyrus. The sequence goes on from NW_011889322.1 coordinate 1,726,329, forward strand.
TTAGCCCTAGATAAAAACTATTTTGAATCTAAAAAGCTTAAAAGCAAACTTCAAAAGCAGTGCTGTCCAATAAAACTTTCTGCAATAATGAGAATATTCTACATCTATTGTCCAATATAGTAGCCACTAGCCATGTATGTACATTAGAAATGTACAAATGAGAAATTAAATTTTAAATTTGATTTAATTTTATTAATAAATTCAAATAGAGACATGTACCTAGTGGTTACTATTTTTGACAGGGCAGCTTTAAAGAATCAAACTGTTTCCAAGTAAACTTACTGCATCTCAGAACAAAGCTTAAATATATTTAAAGAAAAATAAAACCTTCAGCACCCAACAATGTAAAATCTGCAACGTCTGACAGCCAATAAAACTTACCAGGCATAAAAATAAGCAGAAAAATATGAACCATAACCAGGAAGAAAAAAGAACAGTTAATAGAAGCAGAAATGACACAGATGATAGAATTAGTATGCAAGTATGCAAGGACTCTAACAGCTATTTTAATATATATTCCATATTTTCAAGAGGTAGAGCAAAGCGTGGACATGAAGAGATCAGAAATGGAAGATATTTTTAAAAATCAAACTTCCAGAAATGAAAAAATACAATTCTGACATGAAAAATATTGTGGATGAGATTAACACCGCCAAAGAAAAGAATAGTGAATTTGAAGATAATATCAATAGAAACTGTCCAATTAAATACAACAAACAGAGCATCAGTTTGATATAAGATAATATTAAGCACTTTAACACATATGTAATTGGAGTCCCAGATTATTTTGAGGGAGAAATGGGAAAAAGGCAAAATAGAGATGTTCATAGTGAAGCCTTTGAAATGATGGAGAAACTAAGGGACTAGAAAACTCAGACCTTAGAATTGCACAGGATTGTGTCACAAGAGAGAGAGCAGAGGTATTATATATAAAAGGGTTAGTTGGGGGCAGGATGGAGTATTGACCACTTTTTGCATTTCATAGAGGGAAGAAAGTTTTCACGTTCTTGGGCTGGGGGAGGAAGTCAATAGTCCTTGATAGGGAAAGAAAAGAAAATCCTCACACCCCTGTTTGGCCTTAAAATGATCTCTCGCCTACATTCTTTCCAAAGAATCTTCCATAACATCTAGGTGGCACACATAAATGCTTAAACTTTTCTTATTTTTTCCCTAAGAGAAGTGCTTTCCTACCTCTTATATTAATAATTCCCCCCTCTCTCATGTCTTCAATTCCAACTGGGAGTTCTGAAATTTGTACATTTCCCCTTATTTCTTCTCAATAATGCTGGACAATGAGAATATTTTATTCAAAATAATCTTAGTATCTGAAGAGGAAATGAGATTATACATTGTTCTCCCTAAAATGCCATATTTTCAGTATACACTTGTTTAAAGATGTTTGTATGTGATTGCATCCATTGCGAGGACTGAGCCTCCTGCGTGTAAGCAATAACTGGATGCAAAGGAAGGGCGTTGCTGGTAGTAACTGGAAGTCAGACTGCTGCCATTGGATAGCGCTTGCATCCGAGGTGATCATTGATCAGAGGAGCTTAACTTGTTAGCAGGGAATCATGATTCAATCTCTGTGCTCTAAAAAACTATGTTGTCTCTAAAATTGTATTGGGGATTTTCTTGATCCCCCTCCCCTTTTTTTGATACACTGCAAGCATTTTTTTGTGTGTGTGTGTTGAAATTTAAGATAAACTATAGTTCATGATATTCATAACTTTTATCAGCAACTTTGATGGTTTGTCAAATGTTAAAGATATGAACATTTTTTATTGTTTTCAAAACAATAGCATACATTTCTAGTGATGAAAATTATTTAAAGACAATTTAATGGTAAAATAAACGTGTGTAATTCTCTGAATGATTCATATATCAAAGCATAAGAAGATGATTACTTCTTTGTGACAAAAAGAATCTTGATAAAGGAAAATTGATTTTGTTGTTCCTAATTAAGGAAAGAAGAGAGATTCTAGGTTTCATAAGGATATTTTATGACAAATACTATGAATCATGAGTGTAACCATTTCCTACGTTTTTCTTGCAATATGTTTCTTTAACTGATTTAATATTTATTTACTTTGTCAGGTTTATCCAAATCTGTCCAAACAGTCAGTATTTGCTTGGAGTGGCTGTGTACTTCATTTGAACTTGGCAGTAATTGGTGGGGAGACATTCCAAAGATAAAAATTTATGTTTTACAGATTTTAAAATGTCATATGTTGGGGCCACTTTTTCCATATCCCTTGTGTTCTACTTGCGTCAGTCATCAACAAGCCTTACTTCATTTGTGCATGAAAGGATGGTGTCACCATGACCTGGTTGAGTAGTAAGGGACTCTTCTGACTATATCCCATAACTCTCCACGGTGGCAGTTGATACTAGTTGACAGGGCCTGTGTGACTGATTCCTAAAGGTTCCTGTCTGCTGCAAGACCCCAAGTTGTACAAGATGTCCCAGGTATGCTGTTCAGAGTGCCCCCGGGGCTGGAGACAGGGACCAGGAGACAAGTGGTCCTCAGCTCTCCAGCTTTTCCTGTATGTCCCACTTGAACCATTTCATGGTTTAGAACTGCCTGGCCAGAATGCCTGGATTAGGGTTTGTCATGAAACCCTTCCAGGTGAGTGCATGCTGGCAGGTGGGTTATCTTACCACCCCATGAGGACTCCACAAGGAATGGCCATCAGAGCCCATCCCCTCTGTATGTCTGGCTTTGCTCTTTCAGTCTCTTTTTCCCTGTCAAGTAAGGGTAGCGTTGGGTCTCATAGCAGCTTTTGTTGTTGTTGTTTTTTAAATCTCTAGAGTCAAGTTGTTAGCAACGGATCTAAAGTTTCTACGCTTTCTTCTTCATGCTCTTTTGGATTATTAACGTAAGAAAATTTGAATGCACCTGTTCAGTGGTGTAATTCTTTTCTCTGAAGTCAGATTAACCAATTATTTTATGTAAATTTATTTCACTGCCTACTCAAAATGTACCTGTTCAAAATATTTGGTAAATGAGCAACTGCAATTATTTCAGGACTGAAAAAGAGCCACTGAACATTTGAATCAATTAGTTAAATTCAGTCCATGTCTGAAGAGAAAGATTTACTTCTTTATGCTCCTGCATGAACTCGCTGACATTTCAGCATGTGTATTTCAAGTTGAGAAAGTCATTTTTCATGTTACTTTCCATCACTATTTATTTTAAATATCTGTGAATAAAATTGTATCCATCAAATCATTTTTTATTGTGGAGTATTGTAGGGGTTAAGAGCACATATTCTGGCACCAGGTTGCCTGGATTCTTATCCCAGCCCTTCTACCAGCAAGTGAATTAGTAGAGTGTTCAGATTTTCTTTTCTGAAATGCATATCATGAAAAAAAATACAGAATGTCCACTTCCAGCTAATATTTGTTATCATCTGTAGTGACACAGTGTGTTCCATTTTGGAAATAATCCTAGTCTTCTGCTGAATAGTAAAAACACTGACAGCAAATTACATGTAGTTTAAAAATTGATTTTTGGGCAAGGTAGGAAACTTTAAAAATTTAATGTTAAAAACATGGCATGATGTTATTTTAAAAATAAATACACACATGCAAACATATATATCATCTACAAGTGGTACTTCACATCATAAAAAGGCAAGTTGGAATAAAATCAAAATCTTGATTTTTTTTTGGAGGAAGAGAGTCTCAAAATTTAAACCTATCTATCTATCTATCTATCTATCTATCTATCTATCTATTTATCTATCTTTCTATCATCTATCTATCAAATACACAGATTTTGTGATGAAATAAGTGCTTTTTTTGTCCCTTTGCCCCTTGTGGAAAATAACTTTGGCTCATGGCTCTTTGAAAGTTATTTCTGTTCTTCGTAACACATTTAATTTCAAATGTGAAAAATTAGATCGCATTTGTTTTATAAAATATACAGCGAGTGAAAACAGCAAAATTATTCCATGTCAAAAAGATAAAATTCTGCATAACAGTACCTGTGACACTTACATTTTCTTTTGCCTTCTTTTCTTTTTTCTTGGGAAAGTTACTTATAGGTTTTGAGGTTATTCATGAAACCATATTTGTTTGGCACTTCCTGCCATTTAGTACTCTGAATGGATGGTCTTTGTCTCAGTGTTTCACCACGACCGTTTGGCATGTGCATCCTTGGATTTGGATCATGGACTGCCTTGATGGGCCACACAAGGAAGCTTAGCCCAGGAAGTCTGAGTAACGCCTTCCAGCCTCTGACCTTTGATTAAGGGACCTGAGGTGTAGTATGTAAAAGGACGCGAGGGGGAGCTGTTGAGCTGTTCAAGGACTTCGTTATGGTTTTTTTTTTCGCCCCCTCATTAGAAATTTGGTAATCTATGTTAAACTACATAAAATATTAAATGGGGCATAATATTAAATTATATATAACAGTAAAGTACTCATAATATCTCATCCCTATTTCCCATGTCATAATTTATCACTGAATGTGATGTTTGAGGGTTTTAGGAAGACCTGATTACATTCCAGGATGAAAAGAACAGGACATTAGAGAAAATGGAAAGGAAGGCCAGGCTCCGGTCTGCTCCTGTGCCTGCCAGGCCGGGTGTGTGTGTTCTGAGCTCTGGAGCTGGTTGTTTTCAAATGCCACATCGATGGAGTAGAGGCTCTAAGGAAACAGATTTACTATTATTCCTAATGTATTTCTTTAATTGTAGAATAGAGGAGACCTTTATCAGAGTTCAACGCAGAAACGGGTCAGGGCCCCAGATGTCTGCCGCCCTTTATGATTGGAGCGTGGGCTGATGTCCGGCGACAGGCTTTGTTGTGGAGACAGTGGGAACCTACGTGGTAGTGACCTAAGGATGGAAAAGCTCCTTCAGGCCTTCAGTTCTTTGCTGTGACAGCTTTCAGGGCTCATTGTGTGCACTCATTAGCATTTTAAGGGAGGACTGTTTCCAAACCAACTTATGAAAGTGAGAATTTAGCCAATTTACGCAATTTCTCGGTATTGAGTGTCCGTTTGGCTATCTCTCACTTCCTCCAGAGGCAGTTGTCATAACGGGTCTGTGCAACAGCTTTAGAAGACATGTTTAAACACCATAGCTGTATCACTGCAGCTCGGTGAACGCGACTGAACCACGTTATTGACATGACGCCCCCATTTCCTCATGTGTAAGGTACAGATAATAATGCCCAACTCAAGGGCTATTGTAAGATCAAAGAGGTAAAGGTTTTGTGCCAAGATAAGTAACAGGGTCTTGATTTACCCTCCTCCTGAGACAACCAGTTATGGACAAGCTGCATGGAACAATAGTCCTTAAGTGGCTGGACATCAGGCAATGAAGGGTGGTCATCTTTGAGGGATGGGGGCCTTACGGTTGTTTCAGTTTACCTCGGGAGAGTTTCTGGGCAACAGTTCCAGGATGGCAGGACCTAGCTGAGCGGGACAGACTCCCTGAGTTAAGGAGTTGGAGCTGGGATGTGGAGAGACCGCGAGGGCAGGGATTCACAGGTCAGCATACCCGAGGACAGAGCTGCCCAGAGCGGAAGCACCCCAGATCTACACAAAGGTCTCCTGAGTATCTAGGTGAGAACGGATCTACTCACTTCTGTGAAGGAAAGACTGGGGGATGGGAAAAGAATCAGCCCAAAGGACCAGCTAGAAAATGTGTGATGCTTACTCACGCAGGGCTGGAACAGTGCCCACTCCCATCAGACAGACAGAAGCCCCACCCTTTCCAGGGCAGTGGGCGGGACAACATGCCCCAGCAGTGGGAGAAGCCCTGGATGGAAACTGCCCGGTCCTGCTTAGAGAGTCCTAAAGGCATGACCTGAAATAATTGGACTGTCCTAAGTGACTTGGTGGCTTCCCGGGACAAAGCTCAATGTACAGGGATATACAAAGGTACAAAGATATCCCACCTCCAGCAAGTTAAAATTTATACTCTCCACACCCAATAATAATAATAAATAATAATAATAATTGCCAAGCACATGAAGAAGCAGGAAAACAGAACCAAGGAGGAAAAATGTAAGTCTATCTAAACCAAACCAGAAATGGCACAGGTGTTAGAGTTAGCAGACAAGGATATTAAAACAGTTGTTATAACTGTATTCTTTGTTTAAAAAACTGAAACATGGAAGACATTGAAAAAGACTCAAACTGAACTTCTAGGGATCAAATCTACAATATGTAAGATTAAAGATACACTTGAAATTTAAGCAGTTTTGATGTTACTGAAAAAAAATAAAATAGTAAACTTGAAGTCAGCAATAGACATTATCCAGAGTGAAACAGAAAAGAAAATTTAAAAGTGAACAGAATACCAGTGATACATGAGACAGCTTCAAGTGCCCTCACATATGTGTAACTGGAGTCCCTGAAGGGGAAGAGGACAGAGAGAGGATTTGAAGATATGAAGACTAAAGCTTTTTCTAATTTGGTGGAAAATATATAAATTCATGGATCTAAGAAGCTCAATGAACCTCAAGCCAAGAATCATTAAGAAAACTAACACTGTAATCAAACTGCTCAGATGAGTGACAAAGAGAAAATCTTAAAAGCAGAAAGAGAAAAAGATGACAGATTTTTTGTCAGAAATAATGTAAGCAAGAAGGCTTTGGAGGAACATCTTGAAAATGACAAAAGAAAAAAATACTGTCAACTTAGAATTTTATACGCATTGAAAGTATCTTTTAAAAATGAAGCCAAAATAAAGATTTTCTTCGGGCATTGAAAAGCTGAAAGGTTTCATCACCAGTAAGCAGCACTGCATGAAATGTCAAAGGAGGTCCAGGACCTGGAGGCAGCCCCGGTCCATCCACCCACAGAGGCAGCCCACACTGAGGCATCCATTTGGTGGAGTGCCACTCAGCAATGAGAAAGATGGACTGTTGATGCATAGTCCAACATGAGTGAATCTCAACATGACTGTAAGTGGATAGAGCCTGACAAAAGGGACACAGACTGTGAGGTTCATTTACATGAAGTGAAAGCAAATGGACACTAATCTATAGCAAGAAAAAGCAGATCAGTGTATATCTGGGGCCAGGGGCCAGGTGGAAGATGTTGAATGGTGACAAGGTCTACTCACCATCCCGAGTGTGGCAGTGGTCTCACAGTGTGTGCTGATCGTATCGGGTTGTACGTTTTAAGTACGCACCACTTATTGTATATCAATCATACCTCACTAGAGCTGTTAGAGCTTATAGCATATTGAACACATAATCTAGTTTTCAGTACTCAGTAACCGACCTACTGAGGAACGACAGCTGGTAGTGATGTGTAGAGACAGCCTAGGTGAGACCGCAAGGTAGCTGCAGTCTGCCTCACTCTTAAGTATTGGGCTGACTGGGGCTTGGCGTTGGACATGTCTCACTCTCTAGTATTTATATAGACAGAGCTGTGGGTTCCTATGACTTGAAATACCTACAGGAGGACAGTTGCCAGCGTTTGTCTCCAGTTTGCAGCCTTTGCTCAGTGTAGCCTGCATTCTCATGTCTGCTTGACCTTGCTGACATGACAGCCTTACTGGGTCCAGTACCAGGCATTTCCTTCTGTCCTCCCTGAGTGTTTCCCATTTCTGCACTGGCACCACCTAGCACTTGGGTGTTCATGTTAGAGGGATGGGCACCACGTGCCCCCTTACCCTCAGTCCCAATCGGCTGTCACTTTTCCTATAACATACATCTTCCCTCTATTCCTGTTTCATGTGTTCTGCTCTGAGCCTCTCTGTCCATTCTGGACATACTGTGTCTCTGTGGCCAGCATGGCTATTGTGCCCAGTCCTCGCCCCTTGTTCTAGCCTCCCTAGTTCAAGTTTATCTCCTGTTCTCCGTGATGAAGCACAGCGGTCCTCAAATTGGAGACCTTCCATACAGGCCAAAACTATTGAAAACACCAAAGAATATTTATTATGTGTTTTATATCTATCCATATTTACAATACTGGACAATTAAACATGAGACAGTTTTAAAATATGTACTTAGAAATTCATTAAAAATAATAATAATGAAGTTATTTTGTTAATCTATTTTTATGAAAAATAAATTTTACCAAAAAAAGTAAAAAAAAATGCATTGTTTTACATTTTTCTAGATAATATCTGTCTTAATAAAAGATGTTTGGATTTCAATATTTGTTTCTGCATTCACACTTGCAATATTATAAATCACAAGGACTCTGGTAAACTACACTATCAATTGCATGCAAATGGGAATGAAAAGGCAAGTAACATCATATTAAAAGTTCGATGCAGCTGACTCCTCACAGAGTTTTAGGATCCCCAGATATTTCTGGATCAAACTTTGAGAACCACTGTTAGAACAGCCATACTGCTTTCTCTTCTCCTCCTGGACATAGCAAGACACAGCTACCTTAGAGTCTTCATCAAAATGCTTACTTCTTCTATGTCCTCCTTACACTTCTGCACATTCTTTAGCTCCCAGCAGACATTTGGCCTCCTAGTCTCCATCTTCACCCCACCTCAAAGGAGCCCATTATGCATTTGTAATAAACTTTTTTACTTATTCTGATGTTTGTGTGTAAGAGAAAAAGCTTGCCTTAACCTTACAGTTGAAAATCCATTCAGTGGCTTACTAACAGGAGCCTAGTATCACTTCTTGTATCTCTGTGTCTTTCAGTTGTGCTTTTCCTATCTCTGGAATCATGGAGGCCAAACTCATATCAGCTGGGGGAGAAACTTAGAGGGACTTTAATTAAATAATTTTTCTTTTAGCCTGGAGCATATGGTTAAATTTGATATATTAGAGTACCTTAAATGCATGGGCAGGTAATCTGTTGTACAAAGTTTTTGTGTAATAGATTCATGTCTGTCTCTTGCATGTCTGTCAATTGTAACTTTATGATGAGACAGAGAATATCTGCCTTGGTCACCACTATTTTTCATGTCCCAACACTGCCTCACACAAGCAGGGAGCTCAGTAGGTGTTCACTGAAGGAGTGACTGGGTTATGTCATCCCTACTCGTGAGTGTGAGTTTCTGTAACATGAGGCCATATTATCTTAGTGATTAATGGTTAACTAGTCTTCTGAAATTTTTCCTAGTCATCTCCCTCATGCTACATCAGTATTTCTGGTATGTGTTTTCTATATTCTTTCACCAATACATTTATATAAGTACATCTTCACTGGGCCTTAGAAAATTGTAAAATTGTTCACTTTTTTCAGAAGTGTGTATCAGAATACCTGGGGAAAATATAAGAGGAAAATAACCTTGTTTTAGTTCAACAACTACAGTTGTAGTTATCATTATTGATAAACAGACAATCTCTCCAGTTTTCAGGAAAAAACAAGAACAATTTTATTTGTATTGCACTGGATGTCTGAAATCATTTCAAATCTGACGAGGAAACAATATGCTGTCAACTTTTACAACTTTTTGGCATGAAAAATCCCAACAGCGAGTAGTCACAAAATAATTTTAATTATTTATTTATTATTTTTTTAAATTGAAGAAATGATTTAATTTTTTTCCCTCATCTACCTCTCCCTTCCCGCCTCCTCCTTACCCTCTGGTAACCATTAATCCATTGTCTATGTCCATAAGTCTCTGTTTGTTTATCCTGCTCATTTGTTGCTTTTAGGTTTATATCCCACATATAAGTGATATCATGTGATTTTTAACTTTTCCTGTCTGGCTTATTTCACTTCGTATGATTATTTCAAGATCCATCCATGTTGTTGCAAATGGCAGTATTTCATCTCTTCTTATGGCTGAGTAATATTCCATTGTATATATGTACCACAGCTTCTTTAGCCAATCATCTATTATAGGACACTTTGGTTGCTTCCATGTCCTGGCCACTGTGAATAGTGCTGCTATGAACATCCGTGTACAAATATTGTTTTCCATAGTGGCTGTACCAATTTGCAGTCCCACCAGCAGTGTATGAGGGTTCCTATTTCTCTGCATCCTCTCTAGCATCTGTTATTACTTGTCCTTTGATTATAGCTATTCTAACAGGTGTGAGATGGTATCTCATTGTGGTTTCGATTTGTATTTCCCTAATAGCTAGCGATGTTGAGCATCTTTTCAAATACTTGTCGGCCATTTGTATGTCCCCTAGGAAGAAGTGTCTGTTCAGGTTCTCTGCCCATTCTTTGATTGGATTGTTTGTTTTTTTTTTTGTTGTTATTGAGTTATATGAGTTCTTTGTATATTTTGGATATTAGGCCCTTATTGGAGGCATTGCTTGCAAATATATTTTCCTATTGAGATGGTTGTCTCTTTACTTTGTTGACGGTTTCTTTTTCTGAGCAGAAGCTTTTTAGTTTGATGTAGTCTCACTCATTTATTTTAGCTTTTACTTCCCTTGCCTTTGAGGCCAAATTCATAAAATCCTCTTTAAGTCCAAAGTCCTTGAGTTCAGTTCCTATGTTTTCTTCTATGCATTGTATTGTTTCAGGTCTTATATTCAGGTCCTCAATCCATTTTGAGTTAATTTTTGTGTGCAATGATAGACAACAGTCTAGTTTCATTCTTTTGCAGGTGGCTTTCCAGTTTTCTCAGCACCATTGATTGAAGAGGCTTTCCTTTCTCCACTGGATGTTTTGGCTTCTTTGTCAAAAATTATTTGCCCGTATACATATGGGTTTACTTCTGGACTCTCGATTCTGTTCCACTGGTCTTGTGTCTGTTTTGCTGCCAATACCATGCCATTTTGATTACTGTCGCTTTGTAATATAATTTGAAGTAGGGCAGAGTGATGCCTCCAGCCTCATTCTTTCTTCTCAGTATGGCTTTGGCAATTCGAGATCTTGTGCTTCCATACAAATTTGATGATTTTTTTTGTTCCATTTCTTTAAAAGAATGCTGATCGGATTTTGATGGGGATTGCATTAAATCTGTATAAGGCTATGTTGATTCTTCCAATCCAAGAACATGGAATATCTTTCCATTTTTTTTGTATCTTCTTTGATTTATTTTAACTAGGTCTTATAGTTTTCATTAGGTCTTTCACATGTTTCAGTAGATTTATTCCCAGGTATTTTATCTTTTTTTGTTGCAATTGCAAAAGGAATTATTTTTTCAACTCCTTTTTCTGACACTTCATAATTAGGGTATAGGAATGCTATGGCTTTTTGAACATTGATTTTATATCCAGAAACTTTACTGTATTTGCTTATTGTTTCTAGTAGTGTTCTTATGGAGTCTTTAGGGTTTTCTATATAGAGAATTATGTCATCCACAAATAGTGACAGTATGACTTCTTCGTTTCCTACTTGGATGCCTTTTATATCTTTCTCTTGCCTGATTGCACTCGCTAGAACCTCCAATGTTATATTGAATAACAGTGGCAATAGTGGACAGCCTTGCCTTGTTCTTTATCTTAGAGGGAAGGTTTTTAGTTTTTCACCATTAAGTTGGCTAGGGCTTGTCATATATGGGTTGTATTATATTAAGGTATTTTCCTTCTATACTGATTTTGTTAAGTGTTTTGATTATAAATGGGTGCTGTATCTTGTCGAAGGCTTTTTCTGCAACTATTTATATGATCATATAATTCTTATTTTTAAATTTGTTTATGTGATATATCACATTAATCGATTCACGTATATTGAAGCATCCCTGTGCCCCTGTGATGGAACACAGTTGATCATGGTGTATAATCCTTTTAATATGTTACTGTATTTGGTTCTCCAGTATCCTATTTAGGATTTTTGCATCTATGTTCATGAGAGCTATCGGTCTGTAGTTTTCTTTTTTTGTGTGTTATCTTTACCAGGTTTTGGTATCAGGGTGATAGTGGCCTCATAAAATGAATTGGGAAGTATTGCCTCCTCTTCGATTATTTAGAAGAGTTTGAGGAAAATAGATATTAAATCTCCTTGGAATGTTTGGTAGAATCCCCTGGTGAAGCCATCTGGTCCTGGACTTTTACTTTTTGGTACGTTTTTGATGATTGTTTCAATTTCCATACTGTTGGTCGGTCTATTTAGATTTTCCAGTTCTTCTTGATTCAGTTTAGGAAGGTTGTATTTTTCTGTGTACTGGTCCATTTCTTCTAAGTTATTAAATTTGGTGTTATATACTTTTTCATAGTGTTCTTGTGTGATTCTTTGTATTTCTTAGATGTCAGTTATAATTTCTCCTCTTTCATCCTGAGTTTGTTTGTGTTCTTTCTCTTTTTTCTTGAGTGTGTTAAGCCAGGGGTTTGACAATTTTATTAACCTTCTCAAAGAATCAAAGAATCTTTGTTGCATTTATTTTTCTATATTTTTTGTTTTCAATTTTATTTATTTCTGCTCTAATTTGATGATTTCTTTTCTTCTACTGACTTCAGGCTTCATTTGTTCTTCTTTTTCTAGTTTTTTAAAAATGAAGTGTTTGATTGTTTATTTGGGCTTGTTCTTGTTTTTGGAGATAGGCCTGTAATGATATGAACTTTTCTCTATGACCACTTTTGCTGTGTCAAAAAAGTTTTGATATGTTGTACTATCATTATCATTTGTTTCTATGTATCTCTTGATCTCTCTTTTTATTTCTTCTCTTATCCAGTTATTCTTCAGTAGAATGTTGTTTAATCTCCACATATTTGTGGTTCTTGATTTCTTTTTGCAGTTGATCTCTAGTTTCAAAGCATTATGATCAGAGAATATGGTTGGTATGATTTCAACCCTCTTATATTTGTTGAGGCTATCTCTGTGTCCCAAGATGTGGTCAGTCCTTGAGAATGTTCCATGTGCACTAGAGAAGAATATATATGCAGCTGTTTTGGGATAAAAGGCTCTGAAATGTCAACTATGTCCAGTTGGTCTAATGTATAATTTAAGGATGTTATTTCCTTATTGGTTTTTTTTTTGGTTGATCTGTCCATATCTGACAGTGGGGTATTTAGGTCCCCTACTACGATAGTGTTTTGGTCTATTTCTCCCTTTAGTTCTGTTAGTAATTGCTTTATATATTTTGGGGCTCCCTGATTGGGAGCATAGATAATTAATTATTGTTATGTCTTCTTGGTGCATGATTCCCTTTATCATTATGGAGTGTCCTTCAGTATCTTTCTTTATCTTTTTTATTTTGAAGTCTATTTTGTCCATTATCAGTACCGCTACTCCTGTTTTTCTCTGAATGCCATTTGCTTGAAATATCATTTTCCACCCTTTCAGTTTGCGTGTATATTTTCTTTGGAGCTGAGATGGGTCTCCTGGAGGCAGCTGGGTTTTCTTTTTTGATCCATTATCAGTACCGCTACTCCTGTTTTTCTCTGAATGCCATTTGCTTGAAATATCATTTTCCACCCTTTCACTTTGCGTGTATATTTTCTTTGGAGCTGAGATGGGTCTCCTGGAGGCAGTTGGGTTTTCTTTTTTGATCCATTCTGCAAGTCTGTGCCTCTTTATTGGTGAGTTCAGTCCATTTACATTTTGGATGATTCTTATAGCCATTTTATCTTTTGCTTTCTGGTAGCCTGGTGTTTCCATTGCTTTCTTGTCCTTGAGTTTCTGTTTTCTTTATTTTGTTTGGCTTTTGTGGGTTTCACCTCTGATTCTTCTTGTTTTATGTTATATACTTCGGTCCTGAATCTTTGGCGTGCAGTTACCATTATGAATATATAAAGGATAGTTATATATATACAGTCACCCCTTTTCTTCTGTGCGTGCCTTATCTCCATTCCCCTTTGTGAATATGGATCTTTGAATCCTCCCCTTTTCAGTCACTGTTGTCTCAATTTGTCTCTGTGCATGCCGAATGTTCATTACTATCTTGCTATAGCAATTCTCCTTATTGTTTAAGCGTATAATACCCTGTTCTTAGTAAGGGTTGCACTCCTCTGCTTCTATTTGCCTGCTAGTCACCTTACTCCTAATTATGTTTTTTTTTTTTCCATTTTGTTTTAGGTGAACTGACCCTTTTCAGTATTTCCTGTAGTGCAGGCCTCGTAGTGGAGAATTCACTCAATTTTTCTATGTCTGGAAAGGTCTTAATTTCACCTTCATACCTAAAGGAGAGCTTAGCTGGATCCATTAGTCTTGGCTGGTGGTTCCTTTCACTTAATAGTTTGAATATTTGATTCCACTCCTTTCTGACTTGTAAGATTCGTGCTGAGAAGTCTGACAATAATCTAATGGGTTTTCCTTTATAACTTATTGTTTTCTTCTTCCTGGCTGCCTTGAGAATTCTGTCTTTGTCATTGATTTTTGATAACTTTCATACATCTTGGTGAAGGCCTTTTTGGGTTGAGATAATTGGGTATTCTCTTGACTTCTTGAATTCCAAGCTCCAGCTCATTCCTTAGATTTGGGAAATTCTCGTCAACTATTTGTCTAAAAATACTTTCTAGTCCCTGCTCCTTTTCCTCGCCTTTGATAATGCCCATTATTCTTATGTTTCCTCTCCTGATGGTATCTGCTAGTTTTTGTATTTCTCTTTCATTATTTTTTATTCTTCGATTTCTCTCTTCTTCCTTCTGATTTATTTCTAGATTTCTGTCTTTAATATCACTGACTCTTTCCTCCATTTGGTCGACTCTATTTCCCAAGCTTGCTATTTCAGTTTTCAACTCTTGCAGTGTGTTCTTTATCTCCAGAAGGTCTATTCTCTTCTTTTTGAG
>NW_011889322.1:1740940-1772108 GCF_000151845.1 Pteropus vampyrus
CTTTCTTGTCCTTGAGTTTCTGTTTTCTTTATTTTGTTTGGCTTTTGTGGGTTTCACCTCTGATTCTTCTTGTTTTATGTTATATACTTCGGTCCTGAATCTTTGGCGTGCAGTTACCATTATGAATATATAAAGGATAGTTATATATATACAGTCACCCCTTTTCTTCTGTGCTTGCCTTATCTCCATTCCCCTTTGTGAATATGGATCTTTGAATCCTCCCCTTTTCAGTCACTGTTGTCTCGATTTGTCTCTGTGCATGCCGAATGTTCATTACTATCTTGCTATAGCAATTCTCCTTATTGTTTAAGCTTATAATACCCTGTTCTTAGTAAGGGTTGCACTCCTCTGCTTCTATTTGCCTGCTAGTCACCTTACTCCTAATTATGTTTTTTTTTTTTCCATTTTGTTTTAGGTGAACTGACCCTTTTCAGTATTTCCTGTAGTGCAGGCCTCGTAGTGGAGAATTCACTCAATTTTTCTATGTCTGGAAAGGTCTTAATTTCACCTTCATACCTAAAGGAGAGCTTAGCTGGATCCATTAGTCTTGGCTGGTGGTTCCTTTCACTTAATAGTTTGAATATTTGATTCCACTCCTTTCTGACTTGTAAGATTCGTGCTGAGAAGTCTGACAATAATCTAATGGGTTTTCCTTTATAACTTATTGTTTTCTTCTTCCTGGCTGCCTTGAGAATTCTGTCTTTGTCATTGATTTTTGATAACTTTCATACATCTTGGTGAAGGCCTTTTTGGGTTGAGATAATTGGGTATTCTCTTGACTTCTTGAATTCCAAGCTCCAGCTCATTCCTTAGATTTGGGAAATTCTCGTCAACTATTTGTCTAAAAATACTTTCTAGTCCCTGCTCCTTTTCCTCGCCTTTGATAATGCCCATTATTCTTATGTTTCCTCTCCTGATGGTATCTGCTAGTTTTTGTATTTCTCTTTCATTATTTTTTATTCTTCGATTTCTCTCTTCTTCCTTCTGATTTATTTCTAGATTTCTGTCTTTAATATCACTGACTCTTTCCTCCATTTGGTCGACTCTATTTCCCAAGCTTGCTATTTCAGTTTTCAACTCTTGCAGTGTGTTCTTTATCTCCAGAAGGTCTATTCTCTTCTTTTTGAGGGTTTCAATCTCCTTGCTAAAGAACTCATTCTGCTCATCAATTTCTGAAATTATTGATATAATTCATTTTGGATCTCATTGAGTTTTTTTAGAAGTACCATCCTGAATTCTTTGTCATATAAATTGCATATTTCTATGTCTGTAAACTTATTTTTTGGAGATTTTTCTCTTTCTTTCTGAGATGCCTTGTCACCTTGGTTGTTCATGGTGTGCAATAGACTATCTCCGCCTGGGCATTAATAGAAGTGTATTCTGATTTTTTCCCCAGCAAGATTTATTATATAATGGTCCTTAGCCTATTGCAAACAAGGCACTTTTCTTTTGGTTTCCAGTAGATGGCGTCTAAGCCTCTTGGATCTCTGCTTTATATAAAGTCTTAATAATGCCTTTTTTTTCCTTTTTTTCTTATAGATGTTTAATCATGCTAGCTAACCCCAGTCTTAGTCTCTGTCAGTGTTAGCAATAGTTTCTTACATGATCCTTTGTATTTCTGTGATATCAGTCGTAATTTCCCCTCTTTCATCCCTGATTTTGTTTATTTGTGTTTTTTCTCTTTTCTCTTTAGTGAGTCTAGCCGGGAGTTTGTCAATTTTATTAACCCTACCAAAGAACCAGCTCTTTGTTGCATTTATTTTTTCTATCTTTTTTTTTTCAATTTCATTTATTTCTGTTCTAATTTTGATGATTTCTTTCCTTTTGCTGACTCTAGGCTTCATTTGTTCTTCCTTTTCTAGTTTTTTTAAGATGAAGTATTAGGTTGTTTATTTGGGCTCGTTCTTGTTTTTGGAGATAGGCCTGTAATCATATGAACTTTATGACCACTTTTGCTGTGTCATAAAAATTTTGATATGTTATACTATCATTATCATTTGTTTCTATGTATCTCTTGATCTCTCTTTTTATTTCTTCTCTTATCCAGTTATTCTTCAGTAGAATGTTGTTTAATCTCCACATATTTGTGGTTCTTGATTTCTTTTTGCAGTTGATCTCTAGTTTCAAAGCATTATGATCAGAGAATATGGTTGGTATGATTTCAACCCTCTTATATTTGTTGAGGCTATCTCTGTGTCCCAAGATGTGGTCAGTCCTTGAGAATGTTCCATGTGCACTAGAGAAGAATATATATGCAGCTGTTTTGGGATAAAAGGCTCTGAAATGTCAACTATGTCCAGTTGGTCTAATGTGTTGTTTAAGGATGTTATTTTCTTATTGATTTTCTATTTGGATGATCTGTCCATATCTGACAGTGGGGTATTTAAGTCCCCTACTACAATAGTGTTTTGGTCTGTTTCTCCCTTTAGTTCTGTTAGTAATTGCTTTACACATTTTGGGGCGTCCTGATTGGGTGCATAGATATTAATTATTGTTATGTCTTCTTGGTGCATGATTCCCTTTATCACTATGAAGTGTCCCTCAGTATCTTTCTTTACCTTTTTTATTTTGAAATCTATTTCGTCCAATATTAGTACTGCTACTCTTGCTTTTTTCTGAATGTCATTTGCTTGAAATATTGTTTTCCACCCTCTCACTTTGAGTCTGTATTTGTCTTTGGATCTAAGATGTGTCTCTTGGAGGCAGCATATAGTTGGGTTTTGTCTTTTGATCCATTCTGCAATTCTGTGCCTCTTTATTGGTGAATTCAGTCCATTTATATTTAGGATGATTATTGAAATATGAGGTCTTCTTATAGCCGTTTTATCTTTTGCTTTCTGGTAGCTCAGTGTTTTCATTGCTTTCTTGTTCTTGAGTTTCTATTTTCTTTATTTTGGTTGGCTTTTGTGGATTTTGCCTCTGGTTCTTCTTGTTTTATGTTATATACTTCAATTCTGACTCTACGGTGTGTGGTTACCATTACAAATATGAAGAAGATAGTTATATATATGTAGTTATCCATTTTCTTCTGTGTGTGCCTTATCTCTTTTCCCCTGTGTGAATTTGGATCTTTGAATCCTCCCCTTTTCAGTCATTGTTATCTCAATTTGTTTCTATGTATCTGAGCATTCATTACTATCTTGCTATAGCAATTCTCTTCTTATTATTTAAGCTTATAATGCCATGTTCTTAGTAAGGGTTGCACTCCTCTGCTTCTATTTGCCTGCTAGTCGCTTTACTCCTAATTATGTATTTTTTTTTTGTTATTATTTTGTTTTAAGTGAGCTGACCTCTTTCAGTATTTCCTGTAGTGCAGGCCTTATAGTGGAGAAATCCCTCAATTTTTGTATGTCTGAAAAGGTCTTAATGTCACCTTCATATCTAAAGGAGAGCTTAGCTGGATACATTATTCTAGGCTGGTAGTTCCTTTCACTTAATAGTTTAAATATTTGATTCTATTCCTTTCTGGCTTGTAAAGTCCGTGCTCAGAAGTCTGAGGATAATCTAATGGGTTTTCCTTTATACGTTACCGTTTTTTTCTCCTTGGCTGCCCAGAGAACTCTATTTTTGTCATTGATTTTTGATAACTTTCATTCAACGTGTCTTGGTGGAGGCCTTTTTGTGTTGAGATAATTGGGTGTTCTGTTGACTTCTTGAATTCCAAGTTCCAGCTTATTCTTTAGATTCGAGAAATTCTCGTCAACTATTTGTCCGAAAATGCTTTCTAGTCCCTGCTCCTTTTCCTCACCTTCAGTAATGCCCATTATTCTTATGTTTCCTTTCCTGATGTTATCAGTTAGTTCTTGTGGTTCTCTTTCAATATTTTTCATTCTTCGGTTTCTCTCTTCTTCCTTCTGATTTATTTCTAGATTTCTGTCTTTGATATCACTGATCTTTTCCTCCTTTTGGTTGACTCTATTTCCCAAACTTGCTATTTTATTTTTCAACTCTTGCAGTGTGCTTTTTTTTTTTTTATCTCCAGAGTTCTATTTGGTTCTTTTTGTGGGTTTCAATCTCTTTGCTCTGCTCATCTAGCTGCTTTTGCAATTTCTGAAATTGTTTATATGTCTCATTTCGGAACTCGCTGAGTTCTTTCAGAATTACCATCCTGAATTCTCTGTCACTTAATTCCATATTTCTATGTCTATAAGTTCATTTTCTGGAGATTTTTTCTTTCTTTCTGAGATGCCTTGTAACCTTGGTTGTTCATGGTGTTTAATGGACTATTTCTCCACCTGGGCATTAATGGAAGTGTATTCTGTTGCTTTTCCAGAAAGAAGATTTATTATATAAAGGTCTCTCTTTAGCCTGCTGCAAAGAAGGCGCTTTTCTTTTGGTATTCAGTAGATGGCGTCTAAGCCTCTTGGATCCCTGCTTTATATAAAGCCTAACATTGTTTATTTTTATGTAGATTTTAATCACACTCACTACTCTCAGTTTCAGTCCCTATCAGTGTTAGCAACAGTTTTGGTAGCGTTTGTTCAGATTCCCCTGTGGTTCCGCAGTGATCGATCTTGGAGGGCATGAGCAGAGGGACCCTCTGGATTGGGGGTTGGGGGCTGAGCTCAGCCTTGCTTTTGCAGCTGGGCCGGTAAAAGTCAACTGTTTTACTCTGCTGACCCATCTCACTTCTCTGCTTTCTGCCCTGATGACTGGCTACATAGAAAAGTCCCAGCACTTCCAGGCAGGGCTGTTCAGGGAAGTCGCTGCACCTTCACTCCTCCCCCTACTCCTGCAAGGAGCTTCCTCCATGAGAGGCAGCTTCTTTATTTGTCCCAGTCCACTGTCCAACACCTGGGGTTCTAACCTGTGGTAGCTCTTATGCTCATATCAAGCACAGACGTGCTGGTGTGCAGTTTGGGTGTTATTTGTTCAGTTTTAGATGTTCAGCTTATTGTTTCAAGGGCAAAGATCTGAGGATGTCTCTCATTCCATCATGTTTTCCCAGAATCTACAAATTTTCTAAGTAGATTTTCAATCATTGTAAGGTGAAACTTTGGCCAGGGAGCCAGTTAAGTCATACATTGTACAAAATTGAAGCTCTACTTTGAATTTGGATATTGAAAACTGTAAGAAAATTATTATCTTGGGTTCATCTATAGTTGACCTTACATACTGGAATTCAAACACCATTGCTATTGACTTACTGTTTAAATAAATGATCTGATATTAAAAAGATTAAATTTTGTTAGCTAAAATTGCCAGAACAGTATGTAAATTAAAATTATTTTGCCTATTACTATATTTCATTGGCTTCAAATCCATTCCTTTTTTCCATGAGAACATTTTCAGAGATTTCTCACTCAAATTTGGCATAGAAATGAGTTGTGTTTTCAAAAGCACTTTAAATGAACATGTTTTATGGTATTTCAAAGGCAATTCACAAAGACAAAGCTTAGAGATCACGTCAGCCCACCAGTAAACCACTGCTTAAGCTAGAGAATAAAACAGGGATTTATTTGGCAGCTATGGCGATATAAATGATAAGAATAACAATCATAAAGCATTTACACCAATTGACAAGACTTGCTTGAGTTAATATATGCCTAAAATGGAACTTGAAAGATCACAGATTATGAGAATCCACAGACTGAATGCGTTCACTGTGAGTTATGCATTTAATTGTGGCTGTTTTCAAGACATCCATACCTACCTATCTCACCAAATCACTGGAATGGATATTTTTCTAAAATACGATTTCCAAATCTGGAAGACATAGCAGATTTTAATCATTTGGTCAGTAGCTAGTGAGTGAGTCAACTGTTGTTCTATTGCCGAGGTGTGAGGAGGACTGCGGTGTGAGCCTCCGCACTGATGCAAGCGTGCCTGGCTTCTGCATTGATTGCCAGCAGCTCACTGCAAAATGGCATCCATGTGGAGGATGACATCGTGCGTCCCAATAAACACACTGCCCGGCAGGACCAGGCTAAGAGCCTGGTCGCCTTCGCATCCCCACCGAGGCTCCTCGGTTTCAGAGACTCGGGCTCCTTCCCGAATGGGCCTTGCTCGTCTTGGTTCTCCCTCTTCCCACATGTTCAATTCCTGCCCCTTGTCGCAAACCCACCAATGAGGAGCCACCAGGGGCTGAGATGAAGAAATCTTCATTGTAGAGTGTTCTGATCTTATATAGTTATCGCCTGTGAAGATGAGCTAAAAAATTATGACATTTCTCTTTATGTGACATCAAATGACTGCTAGTTTGCTGAAAATTTTTAGAATAAGGAATTTAGAGTATCATAGGAAATAACCTTGCTTTGACTAAAAGCACACATTAGAATATAACCCATATCCACTAAGATATTTATTTCTATAGCTAAACACAATATGAATATTTTTGTGAAATATTTTTAAAAGTGAATAATTTTTACGTATATTTATAATACAGCAGTCAAAGTTACACTTGTCTCTTCTGGGCTGTCTCTGTTGAACTTGTTTATGTGGTGGCTATGGGAGTCAAATGCAGGGTCATTGTAAAATAATCAAACATTTTAGAAACATATTACATATGAATATAAATGTGAATATTAGTATGCACCAAATTACAAAGCTACCAATATATTTCTCAGTTTTGTTTGTAGGAGAAGCTGGACTTAGTTTTGCAGTTCATTGCAAGGATCATCTTATGTACAACAAAAGGAAAAAAAAATCTCTTCAGACTGAAATGTCTTTATCATCAGTGCAAAGAGATGAGTCAGATAGGGCACATCTGAAAAAGACCAGGCCTGGAGTGTTCAAGTGTCTCTGAGGGACCTGAGTTAAATTTGTATCAGTCAGGTCCCAGAAAATCTATAAGAAATGCATCCTGTGAACAAGGCAATCCTCAGCCCACAGTCTCCTTGGTCGCTGAAGATGACACCTTATGGGCAGCACCTATAGCTGACCTTGAGAGTTTGAACAAAGTGAAGGGCACTTCTGAAATTTTCAGAGTTAAATAAAAGATTAAAATACTCTTAAGGTCACATCCTCCTCAGTTATGCTGTTAGACAGGTTTCCTTTATGCAGGAGTCAGTCACCATCATGTCAGTTTACAGGGAACAGAAAAGCCAATCTGTTCGAACAAATTAGGGACTCCCCAGAACTTAGTGCATTCTTCCTGTGCCATAGGAAATGCAGGGCTGTGCATCTTGCTGAGAACGTTATGATTAGAACCATATGTCTAGATAGAATAATTAAGATTTTCCTCCTGCTATATAGAATGTCACAGACAACTTTACTTTCTAGGAGATTGGGGCTCAGCTTCACTTCCTCAGAGTGTGGGGGTTTTAATCTCCCAGGGAGCTAGATTTGGCATTCTGTTTAAAATCTTGCCTTCTCTGAGCAGGGATAACCAGATGTCCAGATACAAAGGCCCTGGAATTTAGCCTTATGCAGATGTGATAAGAACTCTGTACTATATCTTCCTCGTAGCCTTGAAACAATGAAAAAATAAATCGTAATTATTTTTTACTATTGACAGTGCACAAAATAGACTGGGACACATTCCTTAACAGACTAATGGTGATCCTAGAGCACATTTTAAGCATTTGAAGGTTCTAACAGTAATAGTGATGATTCCTTTACAAATTAATTTTCCTATGTTCACACATAAACCAGTTACTGTAATATGATTATGTGTAACTACTGCATTTTATATTAAGTATTAGTATTGATTACAAAAAGTTTCAGAAGATGGCAAAGGCAATGTTGGCTTTAATTTGATCAATAATTAATGAATATTTTCTCACCAGACTACCCTTCTCCTCTCGCCTACCAGGCCTTTCCATTAATAACAGCTCCTTACCCACTCCCCACTGGAAAATTGTTAATGTTTACTCTGTGGATTGTTGCTAATTTTTCTCCAAATTCTCTCCTCATCCAGGTGTGTGATTTTTAACCTCTTTGTAGATGAATTTAACATTTTTTATCGATATCTCTGTCAACATTCTATCCCATATATCTTAAATTCTTTCTACATCTTAGTATGTGATATTTTCCCACTATCGCATGTTCGAAATGTCTAAAATGAACTCATTAACATCTACTCAAAATATGTTGTTTTTCCTGATGTCTCTGCTTTCCCCCCAGACACTCAGATATGAAATATCATGTTTTTTAGTATTCTAATTTAATAACTAATTTTCTCTTTAAAATTTTATTTGCAAGGTATTTTGGGATCTGCTAAACATGGAGTGCCTCTCCAGTCTAGGCTAGATTATGAGTATATTTTCTCAATGAGATGAAAAGTTCAGTTTCACATGCCCTTTAATCCCAGTCAAGTTCGTGTCCACGAAGGTCTGGATGTCACTCTCACCCCTCAGGTCTCTGCCTGAGGAGGACATTTCAAGGGCCCAGGCCACCGAGCTAGAACACCTTCTTCTGTGACTGGACTAGACCAAAGGGAGATGATCTAGGGTTTCTAGATGACCTTTAGCAAAGAAGAGGACATTTACTCTCTTGTTAGTATTGTGCCTGGAGTAGAAAATGTAGAATTATAGTGGTTTATTTCAACTTTATTTATTTATTTTTGTATCGTAGGGATAAAAAAAGAAATATTTTCTCCCTAATCTATTTTTAGGGACTTACACATCCAAAGACAAAGAAGGCAGGATACCTAAACAAAGGAATTAGAGGCTGGTTCTCAATCTTAGTTAGAGACTTGTGGGGAAAAGCCTCAGAGACGTTTGGTTATTTTTTGAGGATGACAGTTATTTATGAGGATCCTCTATTGCCATGAAATTAAGCAAAGATCTTTGGGTGGCAGTGTCTGAGGTTTCACACCTCCTCAGGGTATTTTCTGAAAGATCTTCAATGGCATGGTGTGGTTGCATTTCTCCTTTCTTTCCACTCTGATTGCTCTTACATTTGGAATCATCTAGTCCCCAAATATTCCTGCTGCTCTCCTCTCCCACAGTTATATTTTCCCATCATATTTTCAGACTCATTTCCAGCCTCAAAATCTTTCAACACTTGTGCCCTTCCTACCTTCTGAGATTGACAATTGGAACCCTCTCTATCATGACCTTCTTGAAATCATCTTTGTATTTTCCTAAACACAGTGTTTACCACTATAGCCAATTCTCCTTCTTCACATATTCATTGTATATTCTTCTGGACTTTATCTATGTGTTTGCTTCACTTAGAATTTCCCGCTGTCATCTTTCAAAAGTTTATGTTTCAAGGTTCATCTTAATATCAATACCACCTTCTCTGTGAGGACATATCTAACTTGACACACACCTTTCTTGCTTCCTATGATTGTCTTTATTTCTCATGTTAGCCTTATTTTATTAGAACATAAAATATACAAAATGAAGTGTTTCAACTAACCTTCAAGCCTTTAGACAATAGAGAAAATATGTTTTATATTTTCTGGTTTTTTTTTTCTGATATGACAAACATAGCATGTTTGATTCTTGGTTAATATTTCTTTATTAGTTGATCAATACTTTTAAAAATTACAGATGGATTCACCTCAGGATTGGAAAATTAGGGCACTTTTTTTTTCCTGCTATGTTTATTATACATTTATCTTTATCACTAACACAAAAAGAACAAAGGAAAGGAAGTTTGTTTGTACCCTATAATTAGGTATCTTTTTAATTAACAGGTTATGAATATATTTGCATTTCTTCTGTGGCACTGGAAAGGCCTTTGCTTACATTTGATCTCTGTATGCGTATTAATTTACAAGTATTTATAAACAGTATGATGGCATTCTTGTCTTATATGTATTACTTTTGTCTCTCCATGTTTAGAAGTGTGTTTTATACCTTTGCTCTCTGAGTTAGTAAGGTTGTTTTTTATCCTATTCTGACCATCATTTGAGTGAATGAGTTTGCCTCTATCCAACATGGATATAGACAATATTTAGATTTCTTTTTACCTGTGAACATAACCATAAAAGGTTTTAAACTGATTATGAACCTTTTCTGATTTTATGTAGTAAAAATTAAACATTGATGCTAACTTGTTTATGGGCAAACACCTAAAATAACAATCTCAATCTGTGCTACATCTTTATTTTTTATTTAAAGTCTACATTTCCAAGAGTGCAAAGTTTTTACAGATCAGTAAAGAGGTCTTCTAGTGGGTCACATGAAGGCAGTGACAGAAAAATATGAACGTGACCAAATATGAATAAAAATAAAATTATAAATAAATAAAAAGCATGTTGGCTACTTAAGTCTGCTTCATCTCCATTATGTGATTTTAAAGGGCACCAAAATGGGACTGTGGGCTCCCTTTTAAGGTTATATAGGAAAGTTCTGGCAGCATGCCAGTATGAAGCTAACATCCATTTCTGAGCTCTGTGGTTCATAAGGCTTTATTGCAGTTGCATGAAAAGCAAGTAAATGATTTTATGAGACAAGGGTTTTCTTGAAAGGTTAGTTAGTGTTCTGCTGTAGTGCATGAAATATTTTTGATATGTTATATGTAACATGAAGATATTTGTGAGAATGCTTGATATATTTTTAAATTTAAAAATGACTTTGTGTGAAGGACTCTATTTTTGCAAATTATTATTTTCTATGTAGTAAGTATTAAATGCCTACAATGTGTCTAATTCTGATGAGTTAAGTTATTACACTGTTATTATGCTGTTCTTCCAAGTGGTCCCCTTCCCTCCTGTAGAGGGGTCACTCTCACCTCGTCCAAGTACAGACCCATGGGCCTTGCCCACAAGCTTCTGAAGGGAATATCTGAATTGAGAATTGGGAATTGGCCTTTATAAGAAGCCGTCTGGATGATTCTTGTGTACCCTACATTTTGAGAATTACTGGGTTAATGATTAAAAGCATGAGTCATTCAAAGCACACCAACTTAACTGGAGTCTCATTTTATTTATAAGCATGTCATTTTTATGGGGCAAATTAACCTCTCTATGATTCAGTTTCCTTGGCACACTCAGTTGTGGTGAAAGAAAAAATAATGGAATCTAAATTATATTGTTTTTATGAGGCTCAGGAGATAGCGCAATGAAGTGCTGAACAGAATTTCTGAAATATTCTGTTATTAGGTCCTAAGATCTGTGTTAATTAGCAAAATTGTAATGGTAAGCTAAATATACTTGTATCCTTTTATCTGGATCTTAAAATCTACTAGAATTTTAAAATTTAGTGAATGTTTAACAAATATTACCTATTCTCAGAATGATGATGATGACTGAGGCCTAAATATCTAGAGGAAAAAAAAATCAAATGCTATCAGAAAACTATTTTCTAAAGGAAAAAAGAAAAAACAGATCAAAGCAGAGAGAAGATTGTTTCTAAGCTCCATCTATCTTTTCCATGCTTTATACTTTGTGTACTTCTGGTAACCTCTTTCTTCTGATAATGTGTGTTTTTTATTTAGAGGCTACTGGGTCTCATCATAGTGACTCTGCAATGATAGATCTGGGTCATGCATCGGTATGCGCACATCCTGAGAGTTTTAAGTTTAACATAATTACATGGCTATTATTTTTTTCTCAGTAGAAATGATGCTCTTTCTTTATTTTACTCTTCATAATTTCCCCTTTATTATCTTTCTATCCCAAGGTTTACAAAGAATCAGTTGTTGTCCGTTGAATAGAATGATGAGTAAATAAAACAAGATCTTCACGATCATGAGCCTTATGTTCCAGTGGCTGAGGATCAGCATGATATAGAGAGTAAGTAAATACACACACACAAAACAACGAATAAGTCAGCAAACAGTTTAATTTCAGATAGTGATAAATGCTATGAGCAAATGAGACAAGGTGCCATCATTGAAAGTGATGGGTAAGACACTTAGGGCATCAGGAAAAGATTCTGGGTAGGTACCCTGCTCAGAGGGATGAATTACCTGAAGAAGTGAGTCATTTAATGGGATAGAAAAGGGAAATTTCAGTCATGCGGTCAACCCTCAGTGGAAATAAGCTTGTCTTTTGTGAAGAAAGCCAGAGTGACTAGAACAGAGAGAGCACATGGTCCATGATTGGCCTGAGAGGTAGACAGACACCAGGTCACTTGTAGTCCTGAAGGCCACACATAAAGGCCACACAATAAGGAGTTTTCATTTTTTTCCAAGGATAAGGCATAGCCATTGGAAAGTTTAAGCAGTGGAGTGACATAATCTGACTAATGCTTCTGAAAGAAGAGTATGGCTGCTGCGTAGCTGGTGAAATAGCAGATGCTATTTGGATATTATTGCCATAGTCCTGGTGAGGGATCACGGTGGTGTGGGTTTGGGTTTTACAGAGAAGTAGATGACAGAAGTATTTTGGAGGTGGAGCTGGGAAGACTTACTGGTGGACTGAGTGAGTCATGTGAGTTGAAGAGAGGAAGCCACAATGACCTAGTTTTTGGGAATAAACAAATGGTTCAATAGAATGATGTGGTTATTGGCACAAGGAGGGCTTGAAAAAGCAGTTTGACCATCGTAAATCTGAAAATTTTGGAAGTTGGTTGTGAGTTCCAGTAAAGGTAAATCTGGGTGTCATCTCTGCACAGGCTGTGACTGCCATCATGAGACTTGATGAGATGACCTAGTGAGAGAGTATGGTGGAGGGGGAAGGTGCTGGGCACTGTGATGTGCACCTGAGTGGTAGGGTAGGTCCCCAGGGAGAGGCCATTGATGAAGTAGGAAGGAAACCAGGCATCTTGGATCCCTCAAGGCAAGGAAAGTGTGTGTTTCAAGAAAGAACCATGATCATTCATAATCTGGAGAAGCGCTGTTTCATTAGAGCTGCAAGGAGGGAAGCCTCCTTGGCGGAGGTTGACAAGAGGGTGGGAAGTCGAGAGAGGGGAAGAACAACTCTTTCGTGGGAGCTTTGTATGAAAGAGAAAGAAGAAAATGGGGCAGTGACCAGAAGGAATGTGAGACTAAGTGACAATTTTTTTTTAAAAGAAGGATCATATTAAGTCATGTTGCATGCCAATTTTAATGATCCAGCCGAGAGAGAAAAAGAGCTTGCTGATGCAGGAGAGAAAAACATAATTTCAGAAGCAATATCCTTGAGAAAAATTAACAGGAATGGAATTGAGGACAGAGCTGGAGAGACTGACTTTAAATGGGTCCAGGAACGTGTCTTCTGCTGTAACCAGACTTACCTGGGGTAGAAGCAGGTGGGCTGATGGAGTTAGTGCAGGTCTCATTAGAGGTGCAGTGTGAGGATGCCAGTAATGTCATGAGGGGCAATATGGGTGAGAAAGGGTCTCTGTCCTTAGAGAGCTGGCAGTCAAATACATGCCCATGATGATCTCCGTATTTCTGATTACATGAGAGCCTCATTAATGATGTTTCACGTACAGATTTTGGCAATTTTGCCTGCTTTCATTTTTTGGCCCTTGCACTCTGATGGTGCAGAGGCACAGATGTAAGTTTGTCTTATTGCACTTCCTCTCCCTGTGGTCACATGTCTGCAAGCTCCTCACATAGACTGATACAGCCTGCCAGTTTTTCTGACACCATTTGAAGCATAGCAACGGTTTAATAGTTTCCTAAAAATGATGCTAGCATTAATTCAGTTCCTCAAGGAGCAAGTTGTATTTTAAAGAATATGTTGTGTTCAAAGGCTATAGAATATTTGTGTATGAATAAATGAGAGTTATGTCTCCTTATGTGAGACTCAGTGATCTATTCCGACACAAATAAGGCCACATCAAGGAAAGTGGCCTGGAGTGGCAGCCACCATCCTGGTCTCAACACCAGCAGATCCTCATTCACATCCCAGAATCACCAGGATCTCTGGACTTGGGAACATTTCTTAACCACTGTTCCCTAACTTTTCCATCCAAAAATAAGGATAAAGCTCTCTCTTTTATTAAAGTGATATTTGATGATCAAATAAGAATATGCATAAAACACTAAATGCAGGCAGCACCTGGCATATTACATGGGAACCATTTTATTTTTATTCACATGGTCATTAACATCACTACTGCTGCTAGAAAACATTTGAACACTTATTACCTATCGAGTCACAGTTTAAACTTTTTAATATTTAAATTCTATAAATGTGTATATGTATGTATGTGTGTGTGTGTGTGTGTGTACATATATATAAAGAAATGGTACCCAAGAGATAATATGATGTTACAAGTGTCGCCCGGCTAGTAAGGGGCGGAGCACCTCCTGAATTCAGAGCCCCGTCCTTGCCCTATGCTTGTGGGACCTCATTGCCACTGCCCAAAAGTATGAGATGCCCTTTGTCTTTGTCCCGTTGAAGTGGGTGTTTTCAGTAGTCTTCGTTCCTTATACAACTCTCACTAAGATAATTGTAACAGTGAAAATCTGAGTTACTGCTTGTTCTGACTGGGTTTTCCCATTTCCAGGGAAAAGAAGACTGTTTCCAGGATATAGCCAACATTCCATTGGAAGTAATGATAGAAGCAGTAATCCCAGTTCCACTGGAAATGTTTCAAAAGGTTATCTAATTAAATAAAGGATCAAGGTTAGAGTTTATTTTCTAGAAAGAATTCCTTAGTCCCCCAGGTGAAGGGATGTGACCTCAAGGACCTACAAGCTTCTGGCTCCTTTGGTGCCTCACTCATTCTGGAAAGCAACAAAAGGACAAGACCTCATGCTTCTCACATGACATTATTTTATGTAGATTATGCTTTTTATCACAGCAGGTGTAAGAGTCCATATTTATCAATAAGAGAGCATCTTGATTCTCTTCTGAACATTTTTTTCTGGGCTTGGGCCACTCCAACTGTCTCAGGAATATGGCTTATGTGAAAACTTCAACTCAGAGGGCTCTGAATACACATGACCACCTTGGTATCCTGTGACAGTCTTGTGCAGTGCTGAGGCACCTTAATATGATATTAAGCTGCATCTTAATATCAAGGAGGACCAGTGAAATGCTCTTTTATCTTCCAGGGAGGAATGACTGAGATGCCCCTGAAATTATATTAAAAAATATTCACATAGCTCCCCACCCTACACACACACTGAATTTCCTCCAAAGGTGGTTATATACTAATTGATTGTTGAAAGTAGTGAGACAAAAATAACTCTGCAGACTTTTGGGTAAAATGGATTTGGGTTCAAATTTTGGCTCTACCCCTTAGTACCTTTGTGATTCTGGGCTGTATCTTTACTATTTAATTTATAATAATACTTTATATGGTTGTATCACATTGGCACCCTTTTTAGAATACTACTGCTGCCAATCAATAGTAATAATAGTCATAGGTATCAGTTAGAATACTTTCATCTACACATAATATAAAATGCAAAGTAAATCAAACTCTAAGGACAGTGTTGGCTCATGGAACTGGAGGACCAGGGGAGGGTGGTCTTCAGGACTGGCTACATCCAATGCCTCCTGGGCTGTGTCTGTGGGGATTCTCTATGTATCTTCTTGTATTCAGTTTTATTAAGAGGGAGGGTATTGGCAAAGCGGCTCTGATGACCCACACATCCCTCTTCTACCACATACGCCATGCAACCTCTTGGCCCGACTCAGGCAGCTTGCTCACATGTGAGCCATTCCTGCTGGCTAGAGAGCTGTTGTGGACTACTGGGTGTGGTTCTAGAATGAAGTGTCAGTCACTGTAGCAGGAGCAGTGGGCATGACCCTAAAACCAGTGGGTCACAAGTGGGAATCTGAAACTAAAACCAAGGAACCGTTTGGGAGAGGAAAGTTAGGGTCGATGAAAGGAAGGCAGCAGATAGGCCATTTATTTTCATAATGAGTGTTACTGTGGGCTTTTTTCTCTGAAGTAATTAATGATTACTTCGTGTTTCCAATTGTGTAACCAAAAATATGTGGAAATGCAATTCCTTGGCCAAATGATGGATAACACAACAAAAAAGGCTTTGAGGTGTCAGACATGATAATTTAAATACAGTTGTTTGAATACAAGCCTGTTTCAAAGTATAATAATAGAAGCATCTTTGGCAGTTCTTTTTAAACAAGTTATGAATTAACATATAGCTTTATATTATAAAAAATAAACTTGATAGTGATATATCAAAATTCTACAGAAAACACACTTGTAGTAGCATCTGAAATACTCTAAAATTCTAATTAATAAGTAATAATAATAGGTAATAATAATAAGTAATAGCAATAAAAATTATGTTATATGTATAATTACATATAAACTATATATACTATATGTGAATTATATAATCAGCTTTATTTTACATTGCATCTTAGAGTTATTTGGATAATTTTCCTTTATTTCCCAATAGGATTATTGATATATTAATTAATTAATATCAAGTATAATCCAGATTTCTACATAAATCTAGCTATAAATACATAATAATTATAATGATCAACCCTTGGTGTTAATGTGACTAAAGTGTTTGCAGGTTGTTTTTTAATAAACTGTTTGACACACAATGAAGTGCTAACCTCCTATGTGGCTATGAAATCTGACACCGTGATCATAGAAAGGACACTTTCAGATGTTGAGATTTGACCCGACACTCAGTATTTATTCTCCTATGTTAGATGATATCTGTATACTCAAATGAAAGAAATGCTTTGTTTTTTTAAGTTGTTTGGATTTTTTCATACATTATTTTGATTCTTTCAATCAGCAAAAATAAAAAATACTGAAAGTTGTAAAATTAAATTAGAAGAAAGAATGAATTAAGGCACCATTTGGAAATTGTTAGATCTGTTTCTGGAACTTTTATAATATGAACAGATTTTTTGATAAGCAGGATATTTTTTAGTTAATGTGATATTTGAAGATCATATTTCAGAATATTTTTGACAGAAGAACAGAAAAAGTGTGTACACTTATTATATTTGGATATAATCAGATCTAATTTTCCATATTTGTAGATAAGCCTCATGATTTTCATTGTCCTAGATTTGTGTAACAACCCAGGTGGTTTTTAGCTTGGCCTCTGTGATTTACCGAGATAAAGGGAGCAAATTTGGTCTACTCAGATCCCTCCTTTCGCCACGTTTTACACAGCGTTTCCTGGTGTTCGCCTCAGGATCTTAGGGGCAGGAGAGGTGCTGCATTCCCCTGCAACTGGGAGGGGATGAGACTCCCCAAGGCTGCAGTTCTCTTTCACAAACAGGTGTTAAAGTTGGGAAACTGAGACAGCAAGTTCTCCCCGAAATCTGAGCCAGGCCCCACATAGCACCTTCTGCTGGAAGCCGGCCAGCAGACCTCCAGGTAGGTTTCCCCAGAAGCAGATAATGATGTCCATCTGGTTGCACAGTAAACCATGCCCCTGTCCTGTCAGTCTAAGGGATCGAAAGACTGCTTGAAATGACTTTCTGGTCACTTGGGGAAGATCAAAACATGTCACATCATCTGCCTACTTGTTTAAACGGAATTCCAATGCACAGAATCCCGTAGCTCAGACAGTGTAGTCATCCTCTAAGGAGCTGGGAAGCAGAGTGAGATGGGCATCCACTCTCTTAAAGGCACACGCGAAAGGCATTGCTTGCATTCCACCCAGTATTCCGGCTGGGCTGCACCTCAGTGTGTGGTGTGAAGTGAGGTGCCTGTGGCACTGCCAGGAGCACAGCACGGAATTAGTTAGAGCCTGCTGGCCACCATCTGTGGGTATGTGATGCTCGGGATCGCTCATAAACCTGCAAGGACAGCAGTCAATATGCCAACCCGCCAGCAGCTTGCCTTGGAGCAGAAACGAAGGTGGAAGCAACCTAGCTAAAGCTACACCAGCTGTCTGATGGGACTAGAGCCATCTTACCAAGTAATACGGTTCTTTTTTGTTCTCACAAAAAAGCTAGGAATCTTAACCAAGTTTATTTTTTCTGGTTACCTTTGTTTGGCCACTGCAGTCAGACACAATTTAACTCACCATTCATAAGTGTTTTTTTTTTTTTTTCACTTGATTTACAAATAAGCTACTTAGAAACTTATTTGGTTGCAGCCTTATTTTCAGTTTTTATTTTATAAAGAAATTCCGCCATTACTAAATATATCATTAAAATTTTTCTAATTTTTCTGTCACTTTCTTGTGAGTTGGGGATATTGTCATGAGTGCTCATGTGACATCAATATGTGTTGTATTCTTTTACCACAGTTATAATGTTATTGAATAATAAACAAAATTTTTGCCATCTAATTCTATAAGAAAATAACTTACATACCGCTCTGCCTTGAAAGCACATTATTTACAGTCCACTGTTGTCTTTTATCATGTTTTGAAGTAATGAGTGTGCACTGGTAGTGAATAAATAATAAAATGCACAGTACGTAGGTGCTTGTGGCATTCATAGTCCTGTCAAGTCCTTGCCGTGTCATTGTGACAGCTGTGCTCCGAGCAGCCAGGTAGTTGGGAGAGCACCTCACATGGTCATTGCCGCAATGACTGGACTCTTTGTACAGAACAGAGGTGGGCACACATGCCACATAACCGGTGTGCATGGCTGTGCTGTGATAAAACTTCATCTATGGACACTGAATTCATATAATTTTTACATGTTGTAAAATATTTTGCAAAGAGTTTTTCAACTCTTTAAAAATGTGAAAACCATTCTTAGCTTGCAGACAATGCAAAACCAGGTAGCCAGCTGGATTTGGTGCACAGGCCCACGGGCCATCATTGGCTGACCTTGATCAATTTGGGGTATGTCAATGAGCTTCTGGTTAAGTTTGTCAACTGGTAGCGGATAGAGGAAGGAGAAGAGTGAGGTGAAGGTCAACACTGTCACCTTCATATACCACATCTTTGTAGTAGTTGTAGATTTATCATTAACATCATCTGTGCACAATGTCAGGACAAGACCTTGAGGATAGGGAATGGTTCTACCTGTGGTCAGCAGAAGTGAACTAAAATCCTTGCCAGATGCTGGGAAATGAATGCTTTGTGAAATCTCGCTCACCCACAGCTTCCAGCCCAAATTGTGCTGTTGTCATACAATAGATTTAGATGCTTAAGCTCTGTTAACAAATTCCCTTCACTTTGCAGGGCTTGGGGACCACTCTGTCTAGAATGCAAAGGGCTGTGGCCATTACCCTATTTCCTGCCCAGTGACTTGTTGAGCTTTGAAGGTCCAAATGACATACGTGAGGTGATAGAGTAGAATGAGAAAATCATGTTCTTACTATCTCAGAAAGCAGTACTTCCCCAAGACAGAAGGTTACTGAAGTTTCTTTATGGATCCTGGTTTTTGGGGCCAGGAGACAATTAGGGAGGTGGAGCAGGTGACTTTTAATCTTCTCTCAGCTGTTGTGTTTCAATTCAGGGACACAAGGTAAGAACAGTTTTCTCCAATTCTTGCCAGATTATATCAAAGAGTAGATTTTTTCCCTCTCTCTTTAGCTGGAGTTATTGTGAGAGTTTATGTTTTTTTTTTTTTTTTCGGTGTCTTCTTGGGAATTTTCTTGAGAAATTGAGAGAGGCTATATTAGGGGCACTATTTG
This sequence comes from Pteropus vampyrus, assembly GCF_000151845.1. NCBI lineage: Eukaryota > Metazoa > Chordata > Mammalia > Chiroptera > Pteropodidae > Pteropus > Pteropus vampyrus. The sequence goes on from NW_011889322.1 coordinate 1,760,257, forward strand.
CTAAATGCTATTCTTAACCAAAAATTATAAACTAAAATCTTCAAAGAGGCAATATCTGCTTAAATCAACCAACAATAAGGCAATTTATGCATTTGACAGAACTTTGATATAGCTCAAAATAATCCGTAATTGGATATGACTGATTTGCCTTAGAATTAAGCAACAAGCCACTGACCATAAGACCTAGATGGAATAACATTTAGGCTAATGTAACTCAGTGTCTCATGAAGATTTACAGACATGAATTAATGTATTCTAAAACTGTTTGTCATCTGAAAGCTTCAAATGGGAGCTGACCAAAATGGCCTTAACATTCTTCTCAGACTAATAGAACTTCAGACGGGTTTCTTCCTGACTCAAGTCCCTGACCTCTCTTTTCTTACGGCATTTATTTTGGAAAACTTGGAATTGTAAATTCCTTCTCTGACCCTTTAAAGTGTAAGTCTTCTCCCAGGCTCTAGCCAGTTTTACAACCTACAACCAAGGAATATCTTTCTCAAGGACTCAGGAGTCATCCCTTAGAAAGGTAATTACCAAGAATGATAGAGCCCTGTCTCCCAGTTTCTGTGGGAGGGAAGGAGCCTGACTTTTTAAAATGCTAATCAGCATACACAGATGGCCTCATCGCATTGAGGATCGCCCACTCCAGGGTCCAGCAATGATTTCCACCAGCTCATCTCAGCACCAGAAAATACTTCTGCATTTTATTTCAACAGAGCTGAGTTCAGTGTTTTTCCCATTGCAGTAGTCTTGAATGAAGTCTTCTGTGCCTGTTTAACTTTGTCTAGTGTAGTTTTTGTTTGACAAATGTAATATGTTTTTACACTTGTCTTTTTATAGAAATTATGGAGACTGTGTTTTTAGATAAGTGTGGGCTTATTTGTAATTAAGTAGTTACTGAAACTCATCATTTCAATTAATGTTCCAAAACATTGAAGTTTAAGAAACTTTTCTTTCGAGATTAAAATAATGAGATTTGGTGAAAGGAAGGTCCGTGTAATATAGAGAAAAACTAAAATGAGATAATATTTGAAAGAAAAGTATTTTGTTTCAGAAATATAATATTTTCCCATTTTCTTCTTTCCTCCCTCCCTCCCTCCCTCCTTTCCTTCCTTCCTTCCTTCCTTCCTTCCTTCCTTCCTTCCTTCCTTCCTTCCTTCCTTCCTTCCTTCCTTCCTTCCTTCCTTCCTTCCTTCCTTCCTTCCTTCCTTTTTGCCTTCTTCCTTTTTTGTAGTTCTCTCCTCTCAGGTAATTACTGTAGCTTAAAGGACACAGTATGATTTCCAATCTGTTTCAATTATCATTTATAAAAGTAAAAAATTGATGAACTGGGAAATTTTACACAAATCATAGCATTTACATTGAAGACAGTTTCTGTTAAATTTACAATGTCTTGAACACATTTCAGGAAAAAAGTGTGTCTTAGCCTGTTTTTCTTGCTTCATTATTTACTCAGAGTCAAAGAAGAAAAGGGGTGATCTCTAATGTTTGGGAGTCCAGAGGTCTCCCAGACTGAACAGTGGTTCACTTTGAGCTAATTCCAATTTACTCTCTCTTTTATCTTTGGCATCCTTTCTTGATGTCATTAAATTTTTGCCAAGGTCAATGGAGGACGTCACTATCATTGCTATGGCCCTGTTGCCTCATCCCAAGCCCCGCAGTAGTGATGCTCAAACTCAGATGTACGTAGGAATCACAGGAAGTACTTATTAGAAGGATGAGCATCTGACCCACTTTCAGCAGTTCTGATTTGACTGCTCTCTGGTGGGGTTCAGGATTTGCACTTTGAATAAGCATTTGTTTCAGATAGGAGGGACAAATTTTGAGAACATCAAGGTGGAGTAAACATCTGAATCTGAAAAAATTATAAAAGTGAAAGCATTAAATGTGGGAAACTTGGAGACTTGGATAGAAGGTATGTGTTTAATAAACAAGAGGAATAAATGAGAAGGCAGCACACCGCTGTCCAAGCCCAGAAGGCCTCCATATGACTTTGTTTTCAAACTGGTGGACTGTGTCTGTCTCACCTCAGAGGGAAGCTGGACTTCAATCATTCTACACGTTTAGAATAAAATCTATTAATGTTGAGGTGATTTAGTAGGTTAATTGCCTACAAATGAAGAAATGATCCCCTTTCTTGGCCAGATACACATCACCCTTTCATTTGGTTATAGGGTGCCAACTTCTCAAGATGTACCTCCATTTAAATCAAGAAACACACTCTCACTGAGTTTTTCTTCAGTCCCCTTCCAGAATGTTAGTGATTCTTTGGTAATGATTCAAGTAAAGCGACACCTTCAGCGGATGTCTTCCATTTCTCTGCAGTGAGGCAGAGTCAGTTGGGAGAGTCAGAAATAAGTGGGCTGATGACAGGGAGTCTGGTAGTATGAACGACTGACAGGCCACTCTTCCAAAGAGTATGAGAAAATAATCATGAGAGGAAAGTGTTTCTGAACAACTCTTTGTGGGAAGGCATTCCAAGTCTGACATCCTCATGGAAATTGCTTGTGGCCTCTGCTGTAAGGGACCTGTGCTGCTCCCACCGCACAAACACGGAACAGCACTCCAAATTGTGTTCTCCAGGACATTGTGGTGATGAAAGCAAGCCACGAGACTTGTTTTCAAGAAGCAACTGCATGACAAATTATTTCACCTCCAACCATACATAAAGACCTAGAACAGGTCACCTTACCTTCAGGAATCACTCAGTGCCACGGTGGGCACGTCTTTGTAACAGCTGTTGGCATTATACAAAAAACTCTTATGGCTGCCTTCTGGGGACTGTTTAAAGATTAGAATGTTCATATTTTATAACGATATTAATAACGACTAATATTATATGTCTGATATTATTTATTTTCTCCTAAGTGTTCTTCATTTCCGTGCTATTATAGAAAATAAGCCTAAGAATATAACTACTTTTATAAATACCATTTCTATCAAAAGCAAACTAAAAGGAAGAACTTAGAAAGGCAGATTTTCAGGATGTTATGCGAACGTTTGCCGGGTGCATTCACTCTTTCAGGTCCCGTGGGCAGGGTCAGCCCAAATGGACCTTGTATTAGGTCCCTACCAGCTGTCTCCCCCACTCCAGACTCTACCCCCATTTAGAACCAGGTCCTGTCTGCCTTCTGTGGGACATCTCAGAGGATCTCTTGGGGCCTCAGGAGCAATCTCCAGATGTCTACACACCAGAGACAGTGGCGCAGGGCAGTCAGTCTGGGCCGTGGCACCTGAAAGAAGGGGTGCTTCCAATGAGCACACTGGTGTTGAGTGCGTGAGTGAAGAAGGGCCATGTGTGTGGGAGTCAAGACTGCTAAGGAGTTGGGCTGGGGAGAGCTTGCCAGCACATATGCACCCTCATTATCATGCAATTACAGCTTTCTGGCACAACTTTTTAGTTTTGCTTATCTTCAATTCTTGGTGCAGACAACCTCTGACCTTTCTTCTTTATTATGTGTTGTATGATGGGTTTACTGCTTACTGATAAGAACTTACTGTTCTCAGATCTCATGCCAGGTGCTTTGAATATTTTCTAGCTATTAAAATGGCCAGGTCCAGGGAAGGATAGTTTTATACATGCTCAATCTTACACAATTTATTGTACAAAGCTTGCCTACTGCCCCACAATTCTCACTGACTCTGCAGGATAATTTTTATAAAGTAACTCAATTAACCATTATTTTTCAGACATCTCTAACTAATTCAGACATCTCTAGTTAATTTCCATGTTAGATCGGTATTTAAATACCAAGTTGTTAATACATTCTTATCTAAGGTTCATTTCTCCCCTAATTAACTAGATGGATGCATCGTGTTGATGGCGTTTTCAGAGGCTGCATTAACTATTTAGTTCCTTGCCCCTAGTTTTCCTTATGCTTCATACTTTACCACAAGCATTTAAGCCATATTTCACTTAGGAAACATTCATCAAGCACCCATCAAGAACATGACACTGAATTGTCCAGCTCCATGAAAGCCACTTTTGTGTATCTCTTCGTGCGTCTGTATTCAGTGAAGTTCCATTGGCAGTTTGAATGTGGCCACAGTGGGAGTCTTTACAGCATGGTCATGGGCAAATGTTAGGTAACTGGACTGTTTTTTTTTCCAGGAAAGCTGATTTACCAGCACATAGCTTCCTAGCACCAGATATTGTTCTTGCCCTCAAAGAGCTTATGACAAGAAGCTGGAAAAGACAAGTAGACCTTCAGATTTCATCCTGAGAAGATAATCTGGCGCCAGTGTGGGGGTGATTTCTATAAGGACGAGGCTGCAGGTGTCATCAGAGCAGTCTCCTAGAAGTGACTGTGGGATTAGGCGACTAGTGCTGGAGACTAAATTAGGACAGTGACAGAAGGGGGCAGGAGGAGGACTGAGCTTTGTGGGAGGACGGAGCTTTGTGGGATGGAGCTTTGATATGTTGGCGTTGTCTGCCCTTTGGTGACTGAACAGCTGCAGGCACTGCACTGCTTCACCAACACCCTGAGCAAAATATGGGAAAAAACGACTTTCAGACATTGAGTGGCAGGTAACACCTGAATTATTTCTATGTTCCTAACATCTGTACTTTTAATGTTTTTTATTTATATTCCATATTGTTAGATTACTTTTTATAAAAGGCAGTTCTCATAGTGTCATTCTTTTGATAAAAAATAGCATCATTTTAAAAATGATATTGTAGTTGTGAAATTATAGAGCAGTTGACTGCATCACAGGAAGCTGTGTTTGTTTTGAGCACACCCATGTTCTCTTGGTTAGTCCTCACTGCATTATGAGTCAGGCACTGTCATCATTTCCTTATGGGTCAGGAAACTGAGGACGCACCAAGAGATTAGGTAGCTTGATCAATGTCTCAGAAAATAGGGATGCTGAAACTGACATTTGGGCAACCTGTCTTTGGTCTTTATAATCATAATACCCACTGACTTTTCGAGAAGATGCTGATTTTTTGCCTATTTCAAAGGCCCAGATGTATGGAACTCAACATGCATTTTCTAAGCCATCCTTTCCCATTTCTCCTTAATAAAATTCCTTTTTCTCATTTGTAAAACTCAGTACTCATCTCACAGAATCTTATAAGGATTGAATGTGGTGACCACCACTCAACTTACAGTAAACATTCTATAAATATTAATTTTGCTGCCCCTCTTCCCCTTCTTCCTTTTCTTTTGTATTCTATTATACTTATTCTTTTTTTATTTATTATTATATCTTCATGTTAAATTGGATAACTCTTTTATTTCTTTTATGTTCTCTACCTAAATCTATATATTCTATTGTGCTATTTCTGTGATATCTTATGTTCTCTTTTGTTATACTTTTGTACATTTCTTGAAATTATATTTTACATGTTTTATATTAACTTGTGATTCCTTATAAAGGAGTCCTTTGCTGTGTATCTTGCAACTCAGCTTCATTTATTGAATAGATTTGTATTGTGTCTACTGCAAAATGGGTGGCATTTTAATTTATGGATTTTTAGGATACATTGGAATTTTAAAGGTTAGATGTTTTAAATCAAAGTCCAGAGTTAATATTTTTTAACTTCATTCATTAAAGTTGCAGACGTTAACAATAGAAAGTCAAATAAATGTGATTTCTGAAACATAAGCTGACATAAAGTATATAAAATCAAGATAAAGTCTATAAAGATAAATAGAAAGCAACTAGGTTAAGAAGATAGAAGAACATTTTGCATAAATACAAGTAAGCCATGCTTAGCTTTGTGCTGAGACCTAAGAAAAAGTCGAAGGCACCGTGGATAACAAGTTAAATATATCATTGCTGCAGTTTTAAAAGACAGATATCTGCTTAGGTAAATTGCAATATAATAATGCAGACATTCTCTTCCAAGAGTAGAAATTGGGATAATGATCAGTAACTTCCATTAAATTAAAAAAAATTCAGGTGGTGTCATTAACTAATATTTAAAGTATTCTTTCAACATTGCAGTATATTTGAATATTAGTCAATGTGTATGAATTCATATTATTTGAAAAACCTTGTATATTTTATTAAATGTTAAGTGCTGGTATAAGAATAACCCAAACTATAGCATGTTATATGTAGATAATGGCTTTGTGGTCTTGGTAGAAAATATGCTGAGGATGCCTACTAATTGCAGCATTAGTTCATGTGCAAATGTTTAATAATTCATGAATATTTTGTGCATTCTACATTCAATTCCTCCCAAACTGCCCATAATTCTACAATTTCATGAATTGATAGTTGTTTCTCAACACTTAAAATGAACTTTCCTTTTTTTCTTTAAAAATTCGTGACATTTTGTTATATTTTTAAATGGAAGTGCTTCAATTGTGCATTTATTTTTTAACAGCTTTATTGGTGTGTAATCAGTTACAATGAACTGCACATATTTAATGTTACAGGTAGATGGGTTTGGACGTGTGCACACACTGTGATACCATTACCACAAAGTACTTATATCCAACACCTCCCAGAGTGTCCTTGAATCTCTTTGTGCATTACTCACTCTTTTGGTATTTCCATACAAAACACTTTTGTCTTTTCCATTAGAATGAGATCACAATAACAATATTCTCTAATCTTTCCACTAGTTGAGTTCTAAAATATGGTTAACTTGAGTTTGCTCTCCACTAATAAAGTGCCACGCAAGTCATACACTGCATTGTTTTAACTTTTCTCTACCCTAGTGACTGTCCTTGCTGCACGATTAAATCCCTTGTTTGGTATGATAATTGTGCCAAGTGAAATAATTATGGGCTTTTTTTGTTGTAAAACATGGAGTCGCTTCCTGACTCTACTCCTTTACTTGCTGTGTGACTTTCAACAAATTACACACCCTCTCTCATACCTTTGAAATTTGTAGATTTGTGGCAAGACAGATTTGTATTTTTGGTGATAACTTGGACTAAAAATGTTTTTGCTGTCGCCCTCCTAATTTCTACTCTTACCATGGTATAGAGTTGACCAGTGACAACATGGCTTTACCACTGTGCTTAGGGTAGTTTCTGGGAGGGAAAGGCCGACCCACCCCTCACATCTTCACAGAGCCCCGAGCAGACTTAAGTCACCGAATCTCCATTCCTGGACAGACTTCTGCTCCTGTTGTCATTGCCTAGACTCTCAGTTAATTCCCCTGTATCTCGTCTCCATCATTTTTCTTTTGTCCTTTTTTGCTTTTCCAGCTCCTCTCCTGTATAATTCTCAGTTTTCATGCAATTACTCGCCAATATGAGAGTTGCTTTTCACCTGATTGGAAGTATACCAATTTCAGAGCATTAAGCATAACCCTTTCCTTATGTTGTGCTTGGTCACTTTCACTGCCAGATGGTCACAGGTCACTTTTGCAGAGCCAGAGATGTTTGTTACTTTTTTCTTCCTTCCCTTCCACTTTCCCTCCTTCCTTCCTATCCTCTTTCCTCCCCTCCCTCTCTCCCAATCTCCCTTCCTCTCCTGCCAATTTGCCTGTAATTCTGATTGTACTTCTTCCTTTAGACTTAAGGGAATTGAAAGTTTGACTTCCAGAAACTGAGATGAAACTTTAGCTCACATATATCACATATACACACATGTAAGTTATATGTGTGTATAGTTCAGATAGCTTTAACTGATCGTATATATTTATATCCTAAGAAGAGTTGCCATATAAAATACAAGATACCCATCGACAACCACGCTACCCTGAACAAGCATGATCTGGTCTGATCTCAGAAGCTAAGCAGGGTGGGGTCTGGTTAGTATTTGGATGGGAGACCACCTAGGAAGACCAGGTGCTATAGGCATAAAAAATAAAAAAATAAGGGATTGTAAGCTGATAAGGTCCTTGCAATCTGTGAGGTCAACCAAGGGTTGCCTAGTCTAAAAAAATAAATAAAAAATAAATATAATATATCCAGTCAAATTGAAATTTCAGATAAACAACAGGTAATTCTTCAGTGTATGTCCCAAATATTGCATGGGCTATAGTTATACTAAAAATGATTTGTTGTTTATCTGAACATCAAATTAAACCATGAGTCTTGTATTTTTATTTATCAAATTTGGCAATCTTAAGTATTTTTTACAGGCATGATAAACAGATTTCTCAATCAAGCAGTGTTAAAAATCATTTTATAATTTTGAAAGTTAAAACTTTCGGTTATCCACCAGGAACTATGAATAATGTTACATCAAGAAAACTAGAAATTGCCAAATTTAATGACAAAATTCTTATTGGCATATATTATACTTATCACACATTTTCACTTTTATAGTAATTGAGTATTATAGTATTATTTATTAGCACTAAACTCTAATTCATTTTCTTGGAATTAAAATCACAGATATTTATTTACAAATAGGTAAATAACTACCTTAGAGTAAACTAGTATACTAAGTTATTATAAGAAGCTTGCAAATTTTATTGATTTCCTCAAAAAACTGATAATACAGAAGAAAAACAAAATACAGAAAGTTTGCAATGAGAAGCAGATGCAATCTGAATCTGAAGCAATCGAATGGGGGATGAGAAACAAAATGTGATTTTTTTCCCCTTTTTCCATGGCAGTAGTTCTTATGGTAGAACGATTTCACATACATGTCAACATGAAAGCTATTTTTACATCAAGGTTCTCTCTTAAGTTGTATAATTCATTTAAAAGGTGGGTATCATGTGTTGCTGTACCTACACACAAACAAAAAAACAAAAAGCATGGACCCGCCTAAAGCTTTCTCCTTAAGACATCGCGTTATGATGACCTCTAGTGGCAAAGCCGACAAACGTGCCACACGCACACAGACACACTCGGACACACACAGAGCAGCTTTTAATCACGAAGCCTCGTGTGTGTATAAAAATTCACTTAGTTGCTACATCGGTCCGTGTGTTGCTCTGAATTTAATTCAGGATAATCTACAAATATTTTCATTTTCTTACTACTGTCAGGATATGAATCTTACTAAACTAACGAAAATTATATTTATATCTAGTCCAATGTTTTAAATTCTGACTTCTTAGCCAGAAGGGCACTGATTATGACTTTTGAGTTAACAACAACTTATGCATTCACAGGATTAAGAAACTTTGGGCACTTTGGAAATTATCTGATTCAAATTCTTCATTTCACAAACAGAACATGTAGAGCAAAGAAGGGTTGATAGCCTTGCATAAATTCAATCAGCTAGGTACCAACAGAGCCAGAACTAAGAATAGTTTCCAGATGGTCATCTGAGTGCGATTTCCAATATCCATTTGTGCATCTCTTCTAAAAGATCACAGTATTTACTAGAAGAGGAAAAAGGGCAGAAAAGTGTGACTCTGTAGAGGGACCTCATTAAGGAAATCTATAATATCTTCATTGAAGATAGTATTAATCTCGTTGTCTGCAGAATATAGTCATATCCTAACAAGCAAGAAATAAGGTCTCACGTTCTTATTAATGTTAAGGTACTGCTAAGTATGCGTATCAATGACAAAACTTGGATAATTTTTAAAAATTAAATTTGATAACCCTAAGCCATTATATTATAATAACAGAGGATCAAGAAATATGACTATACTATACTCAGAAAATATTGATTTCATTTGTATAGACAACATTTTACATTCAATTTTAGTATGGAATTTTAGTAAGAGCTCATATATATTTAAATAATTTTGTAATAGAGTTTTTTTTAATTAAAGAACCTGACACTGTAGAGAGGATTCAAATCTTGGATAGGAAACTGAACTTACTAGTATCTACAAAGTCTTAAGAAATTTTGAGATTTAACATTTAATGAGATTTATAACAATTTATGGATTATTTCATTTAAACCAACTGTAGGTTTATAAGCAGATTTCACATAAGTTTTTCTGTTCCTGGTCAGTATCCCAAATCATGAATTTTCATGTTTTTAATTTCATTTTTAAATGGAAATACTTGGGTGACTCTGCTGATAGGGTATTATATATTTAAAAAATATTTTAGAATGAAAAACTACCATTTCAGTATGGACAAATTATAGACAAATTAATCAAAACCTCAAAGGTCATATGCCGTTGGACAAGCCACTGAATATTTTCTTTGTAAAGTAGTTAGACTCCCATCCCTGACTGCCTTCTTATTAGGAATATTTAGAATGAACTTTTTCATTGGATGAGAGCACAGAATGAGGCATCCACTCATTTCCTCCTCAACGAAGTGTTTGTGTAATTTTTGAATTTACATTTGAGTCTTCACAGTCCTATGACGTTTGATCTCAATCCAATTTAAATGAAAATTAAAAATTAAACAAAATTTCATGTAAACAATATCAACTAACTTCATTATCTTATTTTCCAAGGTAAAACAAATATCTGAGTAAAGATTCTTTAAAGGTAGAAAATAAAAGTTATCTTTAAAATAACAGTACTAAGAATTTTTTAAAAGTGAAAGTAATTAAAAATGGGTAAATGCAGATGAATCTTTGATGTGGATAAATTAAAATTCCAAAGACATTTTAATGTGTGTATATTCCTGTTCCAGATCTTTTTATAGTAACACTTAAATTGCACCTCCAGGTAGTACATTTGGTTATCCTATGGAAACTGTAAGAGTCTAAGCTAAGGCATAAAATATTTTCCTGATTCCTTGGGTTAATATGATGATGGTCTTATTTAGAAAGATGAGGATATCTGATGTTGAAGAAAATCTTGGGTGCAAATAATTTAGATAACTTTTTTAAAATTAATTTTTAGGACTTTTATTTGGATAAGTGTTAATCTTATAGACAATAATCACATATTTTACCAAAAAAAATTAAATACCTACTAACTGTAGTGTCAATTATTATTTACTGACATTGACTTATGCTCTTATATTAAAATCACACTGCTTCCATTCTGATTATATAAATAAAAATTCCATAAATCTTAGCTCCTTTGAAATGGCCACAGCGATTTTTTCAAAGAAATAAATTCTTTTACGTCTCCAGATTTCCAGACATTGATTGCTTATAATTTACAATGAATGAGTCATTCGCTTTTGACCTTGTGAATGACATAAAAACACAACTATTCTAATGTAAACAGAATCAGATATCTTAATAATATTAGTAAAATAATGAGAGCATCTAACATATATGACAGGAAAGTGAGTTTCTCAGGGGGTGTATAAATGTGGGTGAATAGTAACTCCCCACTATCAGACAATTCGAATGCCCTGCCTTCAGCAGAGGGGGAGACAGCAAGACAGATCATGACAGGTGCAATAGAAACTCATTGTCACATTATGTTGTTTTATAATAAAAAGCAACATGTGAATGATTCTGCCTTTTCCAGCATTAAGGAAATCAAAGCTCAGTGAGGTTAAATCATTTAAAAATGAGGAAATGGTGGGAGCACTAAGTACACTGGAATGGAGGTTATCTCGTGTCTTTTCTCAACTTTCTGTTACTGTCTTTCCTCTGATTACAACCACAATGACATGGGTTAATTCATTTTTATATGAAGGAAAGGGATTTTCAACTTAGATGTTTAGTTTCTCATTAGTGTTGGAAATTAGCTCTTAAAAAATTCTCCAAACTCACTAAATTTAAATTCTAACTCAATTCTAATTTAATATAAAATATTCATTTCTATATCATATATTTTTATCATGATCTATGGTTCTTATGGATGCCAATCTAATTTCCATTGTCTTCTATTTCCTTTTCTTTGCTGGTGAACTAATGAAAAGTACATTTAATATACTAAGTAATAGTTCAAAAGGGACTAATTATATTTTGATAACTATGTTAAAGACTGCAATTCTATAGTCCCTTTTCTTTTGCTAAGAAATGAAAACCTTTATAATTTCTATTAATACCAGTTAAACACATGGCATTTGTTACTCTCCAATGTAATCAATTAGGAATGTTCTTACATGTCT
>NW_011889322.1:1772503-1784944 GCF_000151845.1 Pteropus vampyrus
TTTCTTTCTTTCTTTCTTTCTTTCTTTCTTTCTTTCTTTCTTTCTTTCTTTCTTTCTTTCTTTCTTTCTTTCTTTCTTTCTCTCTCTCTCTCTCTCTCTCTCTCTCTCTCTTTCTCTTTCTTTCTTTCTTTCTTTCTTTCTTTCTTTCTTTCTTTCTTTCTTTCTTTCTGTCTCTCTCTCTCTCTCTCTCTCTCTCTCTCTCTCTCTCTCTCTCTTTCTTTCTTTCTTTCTTTCTCTTTCTTTGTGTTTAACTTCCTTTGTTAATCAGAGTGCCGATGAGTCTTTACAGCCTGCTTTCTGCATGGACAGTATACAGTAGTTACAGCTATTATAATCCCTTATGTTCTTTAGTATTTAAAAATTTAAAGAATGCTTCCAACATAATATCTCATTCAATTTTCACAGCTACCCAGAGTGTATGAAATACTGTTTTGTAGATGAGAAAAATGAAATTTAGAGATACAATGACCTTCCCAAAGCTATGTAGTGTCTAAAGGAATTCTCATTTCCTCTTCATTTTATCATCCACCTATGTCCTTTCTCATCATATCTGTCCCCACACTCTAAATCAGGAAAGTCTGATAATCCAGAGTATTCTCCACTTTTAGTCTACCATAATTATTTATATGACATGGGTGCAACAGCAATGACCTTAAACTTGGTTGTTTGTTCGTGGTGTTTTCTTGCATGTCTAAAATAGTTTATAATGTATCTTTCCTATTAAAAAAACAATCAACTGTAAATCAAAGTAGATTTTTTCAACCAAATACATGATTTATTTAACCTCGCTGAGCTTCAATCTTCTCTTCTGAATAAAGAGGAATTTGAAAAGGAGAACTTAAAATTTTTTCTTCCAACTTAATGCCATGTCTGTGTTGAAACTGATAAATAAGAAAGTAAAAGGGAAGGTCTCAATGTGGCATGGAGCCTAGCTGGAGACTAAAAAAGAACATATGCATGGACAACATATTGAAGGCTGCTGCAGTTGTGAGTCATGAAATGACAAGGATAGGAACTTGTAAGGAACAGTGATGAACTAAACTACAAATGCAGATGAGGAAATGAATCAAAGGGGTGTTGGACAGGAAGACATGACAGCGGCTGGTGATTGAATCAGCACCAAGCATAAATTAGGAAAAGTGGGTCCAGGTTGAAATGAGGGAACTAAGGGATATGACATCTGAAGACAGGGAATGAACTTGGATGGGGACATGTTGAGTTTTCAGTGAAAGTGATGGCATGGATTCTCGGCCGTGGGCTTGCACTTAAGGCTGGAGATCAGAAATCAGCAGTTACAGGTAACATTTGACAGAGAAGAATCTCCCTGCAGTGTTCTGGCGAGAGGGAGCAAAGCTAGACTTCTGGTATGTGTGCCTGGGAACCAAGGTTCCTGGGAAGAAGGTGACTGTAGTGCTGGAGGGATGGCCTTACAGGGTGATGGACACAACTCGGGGCCTACTTGATGGTATGAAGAGCTGTCCATCCACAGCCTTTCCTCTGCTGGTTTCTTGTACCTCCTGGCTGCTTGGCCCCCCAAACCTCTGATGCTCCACCACGCAGAACTAGGAGGCACCGGGCCATTTCTTCTCACTGATACTGAAATCTTGTCTCTAGATTTTGTTCGCTAGCTCTTTATGTTGACAGTGAATCCATGTGAAAACAACTTTAAAGGCCAAGACATTATTCTCATCTGTCTTGGATCCCAACCAAACTGACATGGTCTACCACCGTCACTTCACGTTCATCTGTTTACACCTTCAGTTGCTTGACGTTTTACAGTCGTTAATGAATGTTGAGTGGAGGAATGAATGAACAAATAAATGAGCAGAAAATCACATATTCGAGAAACAGTTACAGAGTTGAAAAGAGAGCATAGGTCAATGCAGGAAATGGAATAAAGTGGTACCACTCTCATGGGCAGCAGTGAGAGCTGGTACCTTCTCAGTCTCACCCCACATGAGTCAGGAGTCCTGATGTAGACAGAGAGTTGGCTTTTCCAGTGAGCTCTGGACCGTAAGGTCCCACCAGGAAGCACATCCTGAATGATAAGGCTCTGGATTACTGTTCTTCGCATATTCCCCTTCTAGTAACTGATGCATGAGAAGGCCAGGAGCCCAGCACTAATCCAAACTCTCTGAATTAAAAACAAAAACATGGCAGATTCAACTGATATGAGCAGAGAAGCACATAACTTAATGTTATGGAGGAATGGACAATTTATGTATCTTTCCAAGCTCTGGAACTCATTTCTGAGGCTCTAGTTTATTAAGAAATTTGGTTCAGTGGTAGTTGTGACATACCGTTGACCTCTGATGTTTTTAGGTAATTGTAACCCTTCCCACATCCCACATGTTACTCAACTGCTCACCTTTAAGTATCTGTCATTTGCCTCTTGAGAGTTGCATATATCATTCACTTCCTCAGATCCTTTCTCTCCCATGTCATATTTTGTTGAATTGCTATTAAAATTCACTAGCAGCAATTATTCCTTTTCTTTGACTTTCTTATTCATTTTTCCATTTACCTCTTTTGATTCTCAGTTCTTTATTCACATGTAATTCTGAAATTGTTCATTATTTTTGTGAAATTATGAGAAGAAAGAAAGTGACAGAAAGCACATGCAGCAGAGCCAAGAGTTGTGAGGACAGATTCCCTTAATCCTCTAAAGGGAAAGGTGGCATTCCATATGTTGTCTTACTGTACAGGGGAAAACAAGTCTTAGTCTAAGACTGCTCACGAAGAAGCTAACACTGTGGAGATATGAGGACAAAGACTTTTTCATAATTCTGCCCCTTAAAAGATAAGCCTGTGTATCAGAGGAGAGGTGGAATAACACACTCACCTGATAAGAAGCGATTGCCTTTCCACAGGTGCCCCGCTAAGTCCCTATGAGCTTATGGGACTAACACTGATATCGAGTCTACAAAGACAGGAGGTATTAAATGCCTAATGGAACATGTGAAGTGAAACCTGTGATAACTTCTAGAAGGTGACTATGTCCAGACTTGGCAAACATATAATAAAGGTAATGAAGATTCAGTCATCTCCTACAAAGAATTCCTTTGGGTCAAATCTAAAGCTTGAGGTGGCACACAAGACTCTGATCTGATGTCTGCACGCAACCTCTGACCTTGACCTGGCTTCACACACACCTTGGCCTCCAGCCCTGACAAACCATCTGTGGTAGGCCACATGCACTTTGTATACTTATTCTTCCATTGAACACAGGTCTGAAATCGCCTTTTCCAATCCAACTAGTAGATTTCTATGCTTTTGTCAAGATACCCACTGAGAACCATCACTTTTGTGATGCTTTCTCCAAAAACCTCAGGGAAAATCAACTACTTCTTCTATCCTTCTCTATAGCATCTTGCAGATGTAATTACCTGAGTCCTTACAAAATTGCTATAGTTAGTAGGTATCTGTTCCAGTATTTTATTTCTGTTAGTGTTTCTAGAACTTTGATCACTCATTCATGCACCCATTGCTCAATGAATATTCACTAATAAATTTAGTAAATGTGTGTAAAAATCATCAGCATTATCAATCACTAGTTTGAGACTATCTTTCCACGTTAGGGCTCCTCCCTTTCATTTCCCTTAGAGTGGCCCCTTGAAAGCACAGCTCTCCAAGTGCAGGCACTTGTCTTAACTGCCTTTTCTGTGCTCAGTCTCTCCCATGGCCAATCCTGTGAATAGTTTTGAAGATGGTCTTCTCAGATACTTATTCTTGTCTAAAATGGTTTGGTCATCTCTGCTTGCCAGTTTCAGCAAATGTTAACTCAGTATTTCATTGCAAGCCCCTCCCTATATGGTGTCCTCCACAGACCGCACTATTAATGGAGCACTCTGTTCCTAGCTCAGGTGGGAGGTGTTTCCTTTGAGCAATCCCTCCTTGCTGATAGCCCAGCAGCACTCACATTCCACTTCCTGATATTCTGGCTCCCTTAACAAGGACTTCAAAATTTAGATGTTTCCTCATATACCATTGGGTAAATTTGTTCTACTTCCTTCTCTTCAGTGCTATCTCAAGGGTTAGGAAAAGAGTATAAACTTTTTTCCTGTATCTCTCCCCTTTCTGATTTTGTCTTTTGCTAGAAACAATGTATAAAATTTCTTTTCTGTACCTCTTCCTTTTCCAATTTCTACTTTGGTAGATACAATGTACACACTCTGCTAGATTCTTGACTTATTGACAAGAGTTCTCCATCACGTTTTGTTACTTTATATTGGCACACAACACCATATAATTTCTATATGATGGCCTTTTGCACTGTCTTCTAATTGTTTCTTTTCCACAAGCCATCTCAATCTGTGGGCTATAAAATTGTTAAAAGTAGAAGTGAATTTCATTATGGAAAGCCAGTGGAGCGTAGTGGGACATGAATGAGCTGAGAGTCCGGATGCTCAGGTGTGAAGTTGGCCGCTGGAGTGCTTTGCTGGAAAGTTTTATGACCATCGTTTTCTCCACCTGTGAAACGAAGACAAAACAAGATGTCATGAGACTTTAATGAGATACCATGTGTAGAAAGATTTTGTGAATTTTATTATGCTGCACAGTAGAAGGTGTTTTTTGTTATGTCTCCCAGATTCCTTTTTGGCTGGGACAAGCTGTGCACAGAACAGACTGCCGGGAAAAAGTCCCCAAATCTTGGGTCAAATTGGATGGTCAGATTTCCTCTAGTTAAAGCATTAGCTGCAAAGACCCATTCTCAGCTTTTTTGTGTTTCTCTTAAGAATACAAATTATCCTTTCTGATGCAATTTCTGGTGATGTAAACCTGGTCAGTTCTCCTTCTACCTCCCAGAGGTCGCTGTCCTACCTGGAGCGGCTGTTATTCCTGGCCATGCCCACTTATTTCCCTTGGGTTCCTTCTCGACCTCTGCTGGCTGCCAGGGAGAAGCACACTTACAGCCCCTGGCCCAAGCAGGCGCCCACCGCCCTTCTTCAGCCCTTTCCTTCCTCAGCCAAACCGTCACCTGACTGTGCTGCTGGTTGCTGCCTCTGTCCACGGCCTCGCAGTGCTGCAGCTCCAGTGCTGTTGGCAGCCTTCTGAAGTCCCCAGCCCTTAGGGACCCCGTGCTTCCCGCCAGTAGCCCCCACCGCAGCAGCACCCCCTCGCCCCATCAGTACCCCTATCGCCGTCTGGGCCCGGCGGTTGCTAAGGCAGCTCCCCCCTTGCCAGCCACGCCCACCCGCTCCCAAGCAATGTAAGTTGACACCCAAAACCACACTTCCTGGGTACCAGTGTGCACGTGTGTCTGCCAGACAGAACACCTTTCGAAAGTGAGCATTTTCTTCCCGCTTGACAAGACTCCCGCCTCCAACCTTGTGCCCGCTCCTGGAGCCCGGGGAGTGGGCGTGATGATGGCGGAGGGAACTCGGAGGAAACAACAGGCCACAGGCTCCGTCAGTAGACCCCCAACAAAGTTTGCGAGCTTGGACTTGCATCTTTGGCTTCCCAAACTTGACCACCCCAGCAACCGACTTGACGCCCAGCGCTCCCACCTCTCTGTGGGTGGTTGGAGGTCGCGGTTGGAGGACCAGGCAGGGACGCTCCTGGATGCCCCTGGAAAGACATGGCATGGCCCAGGACCCAATCTCTACCTGAACTAGGGTAAGTTGTGTGGATGTTTGAATACACAACACCACGCCAGTCTCATTTACAGGGTATACTCCAGTGCAAAATAATTCACAAACTGAAGCTTGATTTATTGTGGTTAGGTAAAAACCTAAGCACAGCAACAAGGCTAGTCACCTGATAGACACCGGATTCCTTAGAGTCTTCCTTGATTGCCACGTGAATCCCTCCAGGTATTCACTTGACCTCCGTGTCATTCACTGATGATTACTACGTCATATTCAGGTGACTTCCAACTTATTCCTCTTCCTCTATCTTCAAACAATTATTTTCAAAACATGACTCATAAATTGTTATTTTCAATATTTCAGCATTGAGTCATTGGCCTTTAAGCAAATTTTTCTCGACAATAGTAGCCTAAGATTCACCTTCAAGAATAGCATGGGCCTGAGGGCATCACAGGGAATCATGTGATATTGGGTTGATGGCGTGGCTCTCACTTTGGAGTTACCCTTCTATATTTCTTGGTAATATCTAAATAACCAGTGAGAAAATGATAGTATCTATGGAACACAGCCGCCTCACGGACCTTCAATCGAAAGGTCATGTCTGCCGGAGAAGGTTCACCTGAGGATGGCAGTATAGGATAATAGACAATTATTGTTAGATTACTGGCCTTAGGTTTCATCTGTGGTCAGACAATCTGCTGGAACACAATGGAAGCTGCTGTTGAAAACTACCTCCGTTGATATTTGGAGGCTGAGTCTGGTCGACGAAGATGCTTTAGAGTGGTGTAAAGTATAAGCGCCATTTTGCAGTATTATAGCAAAAATGCTGAGTCATTGTGAACATAACTCTGAACAGCTTACTGTGAGACTCCCTCACTATTCTTTTATGTGGATCTTTGGCCACTACCGTCGACAGAGAATTGTTTAAATGCCACTGACTCAATGCTGAATATTGATAATAAGAGTTTATGAGATGAGGTTTGAAAACCCTTGTTTGGAAATAGGGGGAAAGGAATAAGGTGGAAATGACCTGAAAATCAATTAGAAATCACCAGGGAATCACGTGGAGATCAAGTAAAAATCTGGTGGATTTCACATGTAGATCAAGGAATACCCCACACTAATCTGTTATCTACCACGTGACCAGTCTTGTTGCTGTGGCTGTAGATTTTCACTTTTCTTCATAGAATGAACCAGGCTTCAGAGCATGAATCCTATTGCAATCGAGTTTACCTTACATATGAGATTGGCGTGGTGTTGTGTTTTCAAACGTTCACCTAACTTACTCCAGTCTCAGCAGAGGACTGCCTCCTAGGCCATGGATTTCCAATGACTTTTCTTTTCCTACCAAGAATGTTTTTTGACCGTTTCCCAAGTCGTCTACCTAAGATTCGATATGTAAAGTTAGGCTAGATTCTGTGGGCCAAGGCCTCCACTCTACTTCCTAGAAATAGGAACATAACTCTGAACAACAATACTGGGTTGTAATTCCAAGCTCTCCAGTTGAGTTTTTTAAAGAACAGTCCATGCTTTGGCCAGGTTTTTTAGTACCCACAGTACCTTCTCTTACCAGAAGAAAGACTTGCTGCTGCAATATATGGTCACCTTTTAATAATTGTATAAAAGAAAAATTGGTGATGTGAGACCAGGTTGTACTGAATGTACTGTTATGATGACAAGGGGTTGGTGCTATCGGCCCAATTCCTTTCGTAAATGCTTTCATGGGAGTACAGTCTTGGAGGCATGCATGGAGTCCTCCATTCTTCCTCCTTCAAAGAGATGACAGCTTGGTTCTATAGGCCAAGATGTCCACAAGAGTGTCAGGTAACAAGAGCAAGGCTGGATATTTCTGGGCTTAGATCTTAAAACTGAACACTGTTACCAATTGGATGGTCTTTACGTTGTGGGCCTGGGCTTAACTATGTCCTTTTAGGAGGTCCAGGCATGGTTCTGATTTCCACAGTCTCCATTTTATTTTGTTCTTTTCTAAAGAAGACTTTTGCTTTGCGACAATAACGTCAGGCAACATTTGTTCATAGAGAACAGGCTTGGAACTCTGGGCTAATTTCTCAAATCTACTTTCTGGAAAGAGAGGTAGGGATTGTTACTGCAAACTAAAACAGCAAACTGGATCCCAATAAGAAATGCAGGCAGGAGACAAGATCTTAAGTGTCGAGATAAGATTCAAATTACATGAGGACACACTTGCCCTGTGGGTTAAGTTACCCTCTCTCTAGTTTTCAGAGAGGATAGGCTTAGTGCCTTGGTTCCCAGAGTCTCTTCTACTTTTGTGTGGAAAAGAGAGGCCTTGGGCCTTGGGCCCATGTCACCAATCCACGTCCTCACAAGGGAAGGTGATTTAGTGCTTTTCTTGAAGTGACAAGTGCATATCACTGAGAAAATCCACATCAACACTAAGATATCATTAGTATGCATGGAACACAAGGTGGCCAAGGCAGACCTCCAATAAAATGTCATGTCCACATTACAAATCTTATGTGAGATAAATGGTACATGCAGGCAGTCAATGATGTTTAAATCGTATCTTCTTTTGTCTGTTTATCAGGAAAACTGCCTATGTCAGTGGAGGCAGAAAGTGCACATTCGCTGCATTCATAAATGAGCCTGAGTGTGCCGTGAGGCAGCAAATGGATAGTGGTTGAAACCATAGCTGCAATATTGCTTTATTGTAGGAAAAATGCTGAGTCATTGTGAGGATACCTCTTCATTGCAAAAAGAATAGCTGCTTAAGAATTTGTCTATATCAAACCACAGACTAAAAATCTGGAAGAAACTGGCTTAATCAGTATAGAAAATAGCTGAGATACTGATATTAAGGCAGTTTCTTCAATGTGTTTTGAAAAGGCTTGTATTAGCCTAGCAGAGGTAATGAGGTGGAAGTCGCCTAGAAATCTCGTTCCAAGTATTAGGAAATCTTGCGATACTAGTGAGGGTCTCCCGCTGTATACTCATGAACAGGAAGAGACTGGCCTGAAATTGGGTGAAATCGGGGTGATGGTGTGGTGCTCGCTTTGGCTTATCCTTCTGCATTCTTTGATAAATTCACATAAGCACTGAGAAAATAAAATTACCTGTGTAACAGAGTCACCTTAAAGTCTTTCAATCGAAAGGTCATGTCTGCATCAGAACTTGCTTGAGGACGGTGGCATAGGCTAATGCACACTTGTCATGAGGTTACCACCTTTAGGTTTTGTCTCTGGTCAGGCAACCTGCTTGTATACAATGGGAGTAGTGGTCACACATTAACCACTTTGAAATTTAGAGGCTGAGTCTGAATGACCAAGCTACCTTAGAGCGGTGGAAACTCTAAGCACCATTATGCTGTCTTGTAGCAGAAATGCTGAGTCATTGTGAGCATAACTGTTAATGGTTCTTGTGGGAGATCCGCGCTATTCTTTAAGGTGAAGCTTAGGCTAGTACTGTTGAGAGGAAATTGTTTAAAGGCAATGATTCAATGCACAATATTGAAAATAAGAGTTTATGAGATAAGTTTTAAAACAATTATTTGAAAATAGAAAAAGATGAATGAGGTGGAAATCTCCTGAAAATCACTTAGAAATCACTAGGGCATCAATCGGAGATCAAGGAAAAAACTGGTGGAATTCACATTGGGATCAAGGATTACCCTGCACTAATCGGATATCTACCAAGTGACCAGTCTTGTTGCTATGGCCGTAGTTTTTCACTTTACTTCGGAGAATGAACCAGGCTTCATAGCATGAATGTAATGCAAATGAGTTTACCTTATATATGACATTGGAGTGTGTAGTGTTTTCAAATGTCCACCCAACTTACTACAGTTCCAGCGGCGGACTGCCTTTTAGGCCGTGGACTTCCAACGCATTTTCTTTTCCTACCAAGAATATCTTGTGACTATTTGCTAAGTCCTTTACCGAAAGATTCGATATGTAAAGTTAGGCTAGATTCTGTGGGCCAAGGTGTCCACTCCAATCCTAGAATTAGGAGCAATACTTGGTTGTGATTCCAAGCTGCCCAATAGAGCTTTTTAAACAACAATTCAGGTTTGACCAGGTTTCTTAGTGCCCACACTACCTTCTCTTACGAGAAAAAAGGCTTGGTGCTTCAAGCTATGGTCACCTTTCAATAACTGTAAAAAAAAAAAAAAATGGTGACGTGGGATCAAGTTTTTCTGAATATATCGTTAGTATGACACAGGGTTGGTGCCATCAGCCCAATTTCTATTATAAATGCTTTTAGGGGAGTACAGTCTTGGAGGCATGTACCAACTCCTCCATTCTTCCTCCTCTAGGAGATGACAGCTTGGTTCTATAGGCCATGATGTCCACAAAATTTTCAGGTAACAAGACCAGGCTGGATGTTTGTGAGCCTAGGTCTTGAGACTGGGCATTGTTACCAATCGGATGGACTTGAAGTTGTGGTCCTGGGCTTTAACTATGTCATTTTAGGAGGTCCAAGCTTGCTTAAGATTTCCACAGTCTCAGATTTATTTTTTTTCCCCTTAAGAAGGCTTTCGTTTTGAGACAAAAACTTCAGGAAACATTTGTTCACAAAGAAGAGGCTTGGAACTGGGGATTTACACCACCCTTTCAGTATATGACGGAGAAGGTCTGAAGAAATGCTCTTGGCTAATTTCACAAATCTACTTTCTTAAAATAGAGGTAGAGATTGTAACTACAACCAAGGACTGCACACTGGATGTCAATAGGACATGCAGACAGGAGACAAAGTCCTAGATTTCAAGAAAAAAACTCAAATTACATGAGGACAGACTTGCCCGCTGATTTAAGTTATCCATCTCTAGTGTTAATAGCGGATAAGCTTAGTGCCTTAGTTCCCAGTATCCCTTCTACTTTTTGTTAGGAAAAGACAGGCCTTTGCCTTGGGCCCATTTGCCAATCCACATCCTCACAAAAGAAGATGAAGTAGTGCTTTCTTTGAAGGGACAAGCACATATCACTGAGAAAATTCACATCAACACCGAGAAATCATTAGTATGCGTGGTGGTCGAGACAGCCTTCGTACTGACTAACGATCGAATGTCATGTCCACATTACAAGTCTTATGTGAGGTCAACGGCATATGCGGGCACTCAATGATCTTTAATTCACCTCTCCTTTTGTCTTTTTGTCAGGAAAACTGCCTATGTCAGTGGAGGTAGAAGTCGCACATTGTCTGTGATCATAATTGAGCCTTCCTTGACCTGGGGATCAAGGAAGACCCTGGAGAGATCTGGTGTCTACCGGGTGACGAGTCTTGTTGCTGTTGCTGTTTTCGCCTTACCACTTAAAATGTATGAGGCATCAGTTTATGAAATGTTTTGCACTCGAGTGTACCCTGTACATGAGACCAGTGTTTTACTTTGAATTCAAATGTCCACACAACTTACCATAGTTCTGGCAGAGGAATGGGTCCTGGGCCATGGACTTACATCAACATTTTTTCCCACCGAGAAGGTCTTGGGACTGTGTGCCACATCCTCTATCTAAAGATCCATTAAGTAAAGTTAGGCTAGATTCTGTGTGCCAAGGTCTTCACTTTTTCTTGGAAATTAAAGCAATGATATACCGTGCTTCTAGGCTCTCCAATTGATTAATTTCAAAATAGTGCTGTCTTTGATTAAGATTTCTTTGTGCCCAAACTTTGTTCTATTACCAGGGAAAAGGCTTGGTGCCGTAAGATATGGTCACTTTTCAATAATTGTCTAAAAGGAAAATTGGTGACGTGGAACCAGTTTGTGCTGAATTTACTGTTATGATGACATAAGTTGGTGCCTCTGGTCCAATTTCTATCGTAAATACTTTAACGAGTGGCCAGTCTTGGAACCATGCACTGAGTTATGCTTCTTCCTTCTAGAAGATGACTTGATTCTGTAGGTCAAGATGTCCACAATAGTATCTGGTAGCATGGGCCATGCTAGATATTTGTGGACCTAGGTCTTCAGATTGGATATTATTACCAATTGGATGATCTTGATGTTGTGGCCTTGAGTTTAACTGCTTCCTTTTAGGTGGTTAACACTTGGTTCAGATTTCCAGTCTCTGTTTTATATTTGCTTCCATAAGGAAGGCTTTTGCTTTGAGCCAGGCTCCAGGCAACATTTGGTCACAAAAAATAGGTTTGGAACTTGAGCTTATGCCACCATTTCAGTCTATGTTAGAGAAAGTCAGAAGAAATGCTGTGGGATTATTTCTCAGATCTATTTCCTGGAAATAGGGGTAGGGATGAGAACTGCAAAACCAACTTCAGCACCATAGTTTCTAATAGAAATAGAGGCAAGTGTCAAGGTCCTAGGTTTCTAGATAAGATTCAAATTACATGAGGACATGCTTGCTCTTTGGATTAACTTCTCCTTTCTACAAGTTTTCAGAGAGAACAGGCTTAGTGCTTTGGGTCCCAGTCTCCCTTTGATTTTGTTAGGAATTTATAGGCCTTGTTCCTTTGGCTTGTGTCACCAATCCATATTGTAAAAGGGAGGATGATGTAGTGCTCCCTTCATAGTGACAAGTGCATATCACTGAGAAAATTCACATCAACACTGAAAGTCATTAGTCTATATGGAGCAAAAGGTGGCCGAGACAGCCTCCTAACTGTCCTCCAATTGAATGCCATGTCCACATTACAAATCTAATTTGAAGTCAACGGTATATGTGGGTAGTCAATGATCTTTACTCTGCCTCTAGTTTTGTCTGTTTGTAAAGAAAACTGTCTTATATTTGTGGAGGCAACAGTCACACATTGGCTGGGTTGATAATTGGGCCAGAGTGTGCTGTTAGGCAGCGACTGGATAGTGGTGAAAACAATAGCCGCCATTTTTCTGTATTGTAGGAAAAATGCTGAGTCATTGTGAGGA
>NW_011889322.1:1784994-1882372 GCF_000151845.1 Pteropus vampyrus
GGATATCTACCAAGTGACCAGTCTTGTTGCTATGGCCGTAGTTTTTCACTTTACTTCGGAGAATGAACCAGGCTTCATAGCATGAATGTAATGCAAATGAGTTTACCTTATATATGACATTGGAGTGTGTAGTGTTTTCAAATGTCCACCCAACTTACTACAGTTCCAGCGGCGGACTGCCTTTTAGGCCGTGGACTTCCAACGCATTTTCTTTTCCTACCAAGAATATCTTGTGACTATTTGCTAAGTCCTTTACCGAAAGATTCGATATGTAAAGTTAGGCTAGATTCTGTGGGCCAAGGTGTCCACTCCAATCCTAGAATTAGGAGCAATACTTGGTTGTGATTCCAAGCTGCCCAATAGAGCTTTTTAAACAACAATTCAGGTTTGACCAGGTTTCTTAGTGCCCACACTACCTTCTCTTACGAGAAAAAAGGCTTGGTGCTTCAAGCTATGGTCACCTTTCAATAACTGTAAAAAAAAAAAAAAATGGTGACGTGGGATCAAGTTTTTCTGAATATATCGTTAGTATGACACAGGGTTGGTGCCATCAGCCCAATTTCTATTATAAATGCTTTTAGGGGAGTACAGTCTTGGAGGCATGTACCAACTCCTCCATTCTTCCTCCTCTAGGAGATGACAGCTTGGTTCTATAGGCCATGATGTCCACAAAATTTTCAGGTAACAAGACCAGGCTGGATGTTTGTGAGCCTAGGTCTTGAGACTGGGCATTGTTACCAATCGGATGGACTTGAAGTTGTGGTCCTGGGCTTTAACTATGTCATTTTAGGAGGTCCAAGCTTGCTTAAGATTTCCACAGTCTCAGATTTATTTTTTTTCCCCTTAAGAAGGCTTTCGTTTTGAGACAAAAACTTCAGGAAACATTTGTTCACAAAGAAGAGGCTTGGAACTGGGGATTTACACCACCCTTTCAGTATATGACGGAGAAGGTCTGAAGAAATGCTCTTGGCTAATTTCACAAATCTACTTTCTTAAAATAGAGGTAGAGATTGTAACTACAACCAAGGACTGCACACTGGATGTCAATAGGACATGCAGACAGGAGACAAAGTCCTAGATTTCAAGAAAAAAACTCAAATTACATGAGGACAGACTTGCCCGCTGATTTAAGTTATCCATCTCTAGTGTTAATAGCGGATAAGCTTAGTGCCTTAGTTCCCAGTATCCCTTCTACTTTTTGTTAGGAAAAGACAGGCCTTTGCCTTGGGCCCATTTGCCAATCCACATCCTCACAAAAGAAGATGAAGTAGTGCTTTCTTTGAAGGGACAAGCACATATCACTGAGAAAATTCACATCAACACCGAGAAATCATTAGTATGCGTGGTGGTCGAGACAGCCTTCGTACTGACTAACGATCGAATGTCATGTCCACATTACAAGTCTTATGTGAGGTCAACGGCATATGCGGGCACTCAATGATCTTTAATTCACCTCTCCTTTTGTCTTTTTGTCAGGAAAACTGCCTATGTCAGTGGAGGTAGAAGTCGCACATTGTCTGTGATCATAATTGAGCCTTCCTTGACCTGGGGATCAAGGAAGACCCTGGAGAGATCTGGTGTCTACCGGGTGACGAGTCTTGTTGCTGTTGCTGTTTTCGCCTTACCACTTAAAATGTATGAGGCATCAGTTTATGAAATGTTTTGCACTCGAGTGTACCCTGTACATGAGACCAGTGTTTTACTTTGAATTCAAATGTCCACACAACTTACCATAGTTCTGGCAGAGGAATGGGTCCTGGGCCATGGACTTACATCAACATTTTTTCCCACCGAGAAGGTCTTGGGACTGTGTGCCACATCCTCTATCTAAAGATCCATTAAGTAAAGTTAGGCTAGATTCTGTGTGCCAAGGTCTTCACTTTTTCTTGGAAATTAAAGCAATGATATACCGTGCTTCTAGGCTCTCCAATTGATTAATTTCAAAATAGTGCTGTCTTTGATTAAGATTTCTTTGTGCCCAAACTTTGTTCTATTACCAGGGAAAAGGCTTGGTGCCGTAAGATATGGTCACTTTTCAATAATTGTCTAAAAGGAAAATTGGTGACGTGGAACCAGTTTGTGCTGAATTTACTGTTATGATGACATAAGTTGGTGCCTCTGGTCCAATTTCTATCGTAAATACTTTAACGAGTGGCCAGTCTTGGAACCATGCACTGAGTTATGCTTCTTCCTTCTAGAAGATGACTTGATTCTGTAGGTCAAGATGTCCACAATAGTATCTGGTAGCATGGGCCATGCTAGATATTTGTGGACCTAGGTCTTCAGATTGGATATTATTACCAATTGGATGATCTTGATGTTGTGGCCTTGAGTTTAACTGCTTCCTTTTAGGTGGTTAACACTTGGTTCAGATTTCCAGTCTCTGTTTTATATTTGCTTCCATAAGGAAGGCTTTTGCTTTGAGCCAGGCTCCAGGCAACATTTGGTCACAAAAAATAGGTTTGGAACTTGAGCTTATGCCACCATTTCAGTCTATGTTAGAGAAAGTCAGAAGAAATGCTGTGGGATTATTTCTCAGATCTATTTCCTGGAAATAGGGGTAGGGATGAGAACTGCAAAACCAACTTCAGCACCATAGTTTCTAATAGAAATAGAGGCAAGTGTCAAGGTCCTAGGTTTCTAGATAAGATTCAAATTACATGAGGACATGCTTGCTCTTTGGATTAACTTCTCCTTTCTACAAGTTTTCAGAGAGAACAGGCTTAGTGCTTTGGGTCCCAGTCTCCCTTTGATTTTGTTAGGAATTTATAGGCCTTGTTCCTTTGGCTTGTGTCACCAATCCATATTGTAAAAGGGAGGATGATGTAGTGCTCCCTTCATAGTGACAAGTGCATATCACTGAGAAAATTCACATCAACACTGAAAGTCATTAGTCTATATGGAGCAAAAGGTGGCCGAGACAGCCTCCTAACTGTCCTCCAATTGAATGCCATGTCCACATTACAAATCTAATTTGAAGTCAACGGTATATGTGGGTAGTCAATGATCTTTACTCTGCCTCTAGTTTTGTCTGTTTGTAAAGAAAACTGTCTTATATTTGTGGAGGCAACAGTCACACATTGGTAGCATTGATATTTTACCAGAGTGTGCTGTGAGGCAGCGACTGGATAGTGGTGAAAACAATAGCCGCCATTTTTCTGTATTGTAGGAAAAATGCTGAGTCATTGTGAGGATATAGCTACTTTGCAAAAGAACGGCTGCTGAAGAATTTCTCTATATCAACCCAAAGACTAAAAATCTGCAAGAGACTGGCTTAAGATATATGAAAAAAAAAGTGAGATATTGTCATTGAGGCAATTTCTTCAACTTGTTCTGAAAAGCTTTGTATTAGCCTATCAGAGGTAATGAGGTGGAATTCACCTGGAAATCTCATACTAAAAATAGGGATACTTGCGATACTCACGAGGCACTCACGAGGCTTTCCCGCGGGATTCACGTGACTAGGAAGACACTGGCCTGAGGGCAACACACGAAAATCATGTGAAATTTGAATGATGATATGGTGCTTACTTTGTGTTACCCTTCTGCATTCTTTGGAAAAATTCACATAAGCACAAGGAAATAAGATTACCTGTGTATCATAACCTCCTAACAGCCCTTCAATCGAAAGATCATGTGTGCACAAGAAGACTTGGTTGAGGACGGCAGAATGGGCTAACACACATTTCTCATTAGGTAGCTTCTCTGAGGTTTCATCTCTGTTTAGGCACCTTGCTTGTATACAATGAAAGCAGCGGTCACACATTAACTGTGTTGAAATTCAGAGGCTGAGTCTGAATGACGAAGCTACCTAAGAGGTGTGGTAACTCTAGGAGCCATTAGGCTGTATTGTAGCGGAAATGCTGAGTCATTGTGAGCATAACCCTTAATGGTTCTGGTGGGAGATCCACGCTATTCTTGAAGGTAAACCTTAGGCCACTACTGTTGAGAAAAACAAGGTCAGCACCTTGGTTACTAATAGGAAATAGAGGCAGGAGACAAGGTCCTAGTTTTCTAGATAAGACTCAAATTATATGAGATCGGCTTGCCCTTTGCACTAAGTTCTATCTACTAGTTTTCAGACAGGACGTGCTTAGTGCTTTGGGTCTCATTCTCCCTTTTAGTTTTTGTTAGGAAATGATAGTGCCTTCGGCCTATGTCACTAATTCATATCCTCACAAGAGAGGATGAAGCCGTGCTCCATTTGTAGTGACAAGGACATTGCACTGAGTTAATTCACATCAGCACTGAGAAGTCATTATCTACATGGAGCAGAAGGTAGCAGAGACAGCCTCCTCCTCAAACAAGTGTTTTTAAAACATGTCACATGAACCCTTTTTTTCAGTATTTCAGCATTGAGTCATTGGCCTTTAAGCAATTTCTTCTCGACAGTACTAGCCTAAAGTTCACCTACAAGAATAGCGTGGATCTCCCAGCAGAAATGTTAAGGATTATGCGGTGACTCAGCATTTCTGCTACAATACAGCATAATAGCACTTAGAGTTTCTACCTCTCTAAGCTAGCTTTGTCTTTACAGACACGACGTCTAAATTTCAACGTGGTTAAGGTGTGACCGCCACTTTCATTGTATACAAACAGATTGCCTGACCAGAGACGAAACCTCAGGGCAGTTACCTAATGAGGAGTGTGTGTTAGCCTATGCCACCGTCCTCAAGCAAGTCTCCTCATGGAGACTTCACCTTTCAATTGAAGGGCTGTTAGGTGGTTATGTTACAAAGGTAATCTTATTTTCTCAGTGCTTATGTGAAATTTACCAAGGAATAAAAAATGGTAACAAAAAAGTTAGTGTCACAGCATCACCACAATTTCATGTGGGTTGCCCTCAGGCCAGTCTCTTTCTGATCAGTTGAATCCTGCAGGAAAAACTCGTGGGTATCACGAGATTCTCTAATACTTGTTACGAGATTTCCAGGCAACTTCCACCTCACTTTCTTCTGCTAGGCTACAATAAGCCTCTTCAGATACTTTAATGGAACAACCTCAATGTCAACATCTCAGATTTCTTTCCTTGGTGGTTAAGCCAGTTCCTGACAGAATTTGTTGTCTGAGGTTTGGTATAGAGAAATTCTGAGGCAGCCATTCTTTCTGCCATCAGGTGGTATCCTCACAATGACTCAGCATTTTTCCCACAATACAGAAAAATGGCGGCTATTGTTTCCACCACTATGTAGTCGCAGCCTCATAGGACACTCAGACACAATTATCAACGCTGCCAATGTGCGACTTTTGCCTCCACGAACAGAAGGCAATTTTCCTGACAAACAGTCAAAATTAGAGGCGAATTAAAGATCATTAACTGCTCACATATATGGTTGACTTCAAATTAGATTTGTAATGTGGACATGGAATTTGATTGGAGGATAGTTAGGGGACTCTTGGCCACCATCAGCTCCACGTAGACTAATAACTTCTCAGTGTTGCTGCGAATATTCTCAGTGATATGAACTTGTCACTACAAAGGAAGTACTACATCATCCTCCCCTTTGATTATATGGATTGATGACACAGGCCCAAGGCACAAGGCTTGTCTTTTCCTAACAAAAAGTAGAAGGGAGACTGGGACCCAAAGCACTAATTCTGTCCTTTCTGAAAATGAGTAGAAAGAAGAACATAATCCAAAGGGAAGCCTGTCCTTATGTAAACTGAGTCTTATCTAGAAACCTAGTACCTTGTCTCCAGCCCCTATTTTTTATTAGTAACCAGGGTGCTGACCTTGGTTTTGCAGTTCCAGTCACTACCCCTATTTCCTGAATGTAGATGTGAAATTAGCCCACAGCATTTTTCCCGACTTTCTCCAACATAGACTGAAAGAGTGGTGTGTTGCCCTCAGGCCAGTCTCTTCCTGGTCATGTGAATCCCACAGGAAATCCTTGTGAATATCGTGAGATTATCTAATTCTTCATACGAGATTTCCAGGAGACTTCCAACTCATTACCTCTGCTAGGCTAATACAAGCCCTTTCAGAACACGTTGAATAAACTGCCTTAATGTGAGTATGTCAACTTTGTTTCCATTTTGGTTAAGCCAGTATCTTGTAGATTTTTAGTCTGTGGTTTTATATAGAGAAATTCCTAAGCAGCCATTCTTTTTGCAATGAAGAGGTTTCCTCACAATGATTCAGCACATTCCCTACACTAAAGCAATATGGCAGTTTTGATTTCAACCACTACACATTCACTTCCTCACAGCACACGCAGGCTCAATTATGAATGCAGCCAATGTGGGACTTCTGCCTCCACTGACATAGGCATGTTTCCTCACTAACAGAAAAAGAAGAGGCTAATTGAACATCATTGACTGTCTGCATACACTATTGATCTCGCATAAGATTTGGAATGTGGACATGACATTCAATTGGAGGTCAGTAAGAAGTCTGTCTTGCCCACTTTCTGTTCCATGCATACTAGTGATTTCTTAGTGTTGATGTGAAATTTCTCAGTGATATGCACTTGTCACTTCAAAGAAGGTACTACATCATCTTTCCTTGTGAGGATGTGGATTGGTTCCATTGGACCAAGGCACAAGGCCTCTCTTTTCCAAACAAAAAGTAGAAGGGAGACTGAGAATCAAGGCACTAAGCTTATCTTTTGAAAAGTAGTAGATAGGATAACTTAAACCACAGGGTAAGTCTGTCCTCTTGCAATTTGATTCTTATCTCGAAACCTAGAACATTGTCTCTTGCCTGCATTTCCTATTGGGATCCAGTGTGTTGTCCTTGGATGCAGTTACAATCCCTACCTCTTTTTCCAGAAAGTAGATTTGAGAACTTAGCCCAGAGCATTTTTTCCGACTTTCTCTGACATAGACTGGAAGGGTGGTGTAAGCCCACAGTTCCAAGCCTGTTCTCTGTGAACAAATGTTGCCTGAAGTCCTTATCTCAAAGCAAAAACCTTCCTTAGGGAAGAAAAAAGAAAAAGAAAACTGTGGAAATCCGAACCAAGTTTGAACCTCTTAAGAGGACATAGTTAAAGCCCAGGCCCACAATGTCAAGAACAGTCAATTGGAAACAATGTCCAGTCTCAAGACCTAGGCTCACAAACATCCAGCATGGCCCTTGTTACCTAAATCTCTTGAGGACACCTTGGCTTATAGAACAAAGCTTTCAACTCCGATGAAGAATGGAAGAATCGGTGCATGCCTCCTAGACTACACTCCTGCACATACCATTGACTTCAAATTAGATTTGTAATGTGGACACGACATATGATTGGGAGATAGGAGGCTGTCTCGGGCACCATCTGCTCCATGTAGACTAATGACTTCTCAGTGTTGCTGTGAATTTTCTCAGTGATATGCACTTTTCACTACAAAGGGAGCACTACATCATCCTCCCTTGTGAAGATATGGATTGGTGACACGAGCCCAAGGCACAAGGCCTGTCTTTTCCTAACATAAATTAGAAGGGAGACTGGAAACCAAGGCACTAAGCCTATCCTCTCTGAACACTAGTCGATAAGATAACTTAAACCACATGGCATCTGTCCTCATGTAATTTGAGTTTAACTTGAAACTTAAAGACTTGTCTACTGCCTGCCTTTCTTATTAGGATCCAGTGTGCTATCCTTGGTTACAGTTAAAATCTTTACCTCTATTTCAAAAAGGTAGATTTGAAAAATTAGCCCAGGTATTTCTTCCAACTTTCTCCGACAGAGACTGAAAGGGTGGTGTAAACCCACAGTTCCAACTCTGTTCTCTGTGAACAAATGTTAACTGAAGTCCTTGTCTCAAAGAAAAAGCCTTCTTTAGAAACAAAAAGTAAATCAGAGACTGGAAATCTGAACCAAGCCAAGACCTCCTAAAAAAATATAGTTAAAGCAAAGGCCCACAAGTTAAAATCATCCAATTGGAAACAATGTCCAGTCTCAAGACCTAGGCCAAACAACATCTAGCATGGTGTTATTACCTGAAACTCTTGTGGACACCTTGGCCTATAGAACCAAGCTGTCATTTCTTAGGAGGAGGAAGAATGGAGAACTTGGTGCACGCTTCCTAGACTGTACTCCTTTTAAAGTATTTACAATAGAAATTGAGCCGATGGCACCAATCCTGTGTCATCATAACAGTATATCCAGCATACCTGGTCCCATGTCAACAATTTTCCTTTTAGATAATTATTAAAAGGTGACCATACCTTGGCAGCCCCAAGCCTTTCATCTTGTAAGAGCAGGGAATGTGGACACTAAGAAACCTGGCCAAAGCCTGGACTGTTCTTTAAAAAACTCATTTGGGAGCTTGGAATCACAAGCAAGTACTGCTTCTATTTCTAGGAAGTAGAGTGGTGATCTTGGCCCACAGAAGCTAGCCTAACTTTACATAATGAATCTTTAGGTAGAGGACTTGGCAAATGGTCACAAGACATTCTTGATTGAGAAAAAAAAGTCTTTGGAAGTTTAAGGCCTAGGAGGCAGTCCTCACTGGAACTTGGGTAAGTTGAGTGGATGATTGAAAACACAACACCACGCCAATCTGATATATAAGGTAAACTCGTTTGCAATACAATTTATGCTCTCAAGACTGGTTTATTCAATGAAGTAAAGTGAAAAGCTATGGCCACAGCAACAAGACTGGGCACTTGGTAGATACCAGATTAGTGTGGGGTATTCGTTCTTACTCATGTGAATTCCACCAGGTGTTTACTTGACCTCCGCTGTATTCCCTAGTAATTTCTAAGTGATTTTCAGGTGATTTTCATCTTATTCCTCTTCCCCTATTTTCGAACAATTGTTTTCAAAATCATCTCATAAACCCTTATTTTTAGTATTCAGCATTGTGTCATTGGTGTTTAAGCAATTCCCTGTCAAAAGTAGTCCCCAAAGGCCCTCATACTAGAATAGTGCAGGAGTCTCACATGAAGCAGTTCAGAGTTATACTCACAATGAGTCAGAATTTTTGCTATAATACAGCAAACTGGCGCTAACTGTTTACACCACTCTAAAGTAGCTTTGTCAAGCAGACTCAACCTCCAAAGATCTTTACAGATAATGTATGACCGCAGCTTCCATTGTGATCAAGAAGGTTGCTTGACAAGAGTTGAAAGCTCTGGTCAATTATCTAACAACAATTTTCTGTTAACTTATGTTGCCATCATTAAGCGAACCTTCTCCTACAGACATGACTTTTTGATTGAAGGGAAGTTAGGTGGCTGTGTTCCATAGACACTATCATTTTCTCAGTGGTTATCTAAATTTCACCAAGGAATGGAGAAGGACAACTCAAAAGTAAGCGCCACACTGTCATCCCAACATCACATGACTCCCTGTGATGCCCTCAGGCCTGTCTCTTGAAGGTAACGTGAATCCCTTAAGGAAGCCTAGTGAGTATTGTGAGATTTCCTAATCCTTGGTACGAGATTTCAAGGTGACTTTCACCTCACTTTCCTATGCTAGGCTAAAAAAGTGACTTTAGTACATGTTGATGGAACAGCCTTAATGTCAATATCTCAGATTTCTTTCCTTGGTGATCAAGCCAGTCCATCTCCGAATTTGTAGTCTGAGGTTTGGTATAGAGAAATTCTGAGGCAGCCGTTCTTTCCGCCATCAATGACTCAGCATTTTTCCTACAATACAGAAAAATGACGGGTATTGTTTCCACAACTATCCAGTTGTGCCTCACAGCACACTCAGGCTCAATTATCAATGCAGCTAATGTGCAAATGTTGCCTCCATGAACATAAGGCAGTTTTCCTGAGAAACAAACAAAACTAAGGTGAATTAAAGATCATCGACTGCCCTCAAATACCATTGATTGAATTAGATATGTAATGTGGACACGACATTTGATTGGAGGACAGTTAGGAGGCTGTTCTGGCCACCTTCTGCTCCACATAGACTAATGACTTCTCAGTGTTGATGTGAATTTTCTCAGTGATATGCACTTGTCACTATGAAGGGAGCACTACATCATCCTCCCTTGAGAGCATATGGTTGGTGACATGGGCCCAAGGCACAAAGCCTGTCTTTTCCTAACAAAAAGTAGAAAGGAAATTGGGACACAAAGCATAAACGTATCCTTCCTGAAAATTAATAGATAGGAGAACTTAATCCAAAGGGCAAGACTGTCCTCATGTAATCTGAGTCTTATCTAGAAAACTAGGACCTTGTTTCCAGCTTCTATTTTCTATTAGAAACCAGGATGCTGACCTTGGATTTGCAGTTCTAATCCCTACACTATTTCCAGAAAATAGACCTGAGAAATTAGCCCACACCATTTCTTGCGACTTTTTCCGACGTAGACTAAAATGGTGACATAAGCTCAAATTCTAAGCCTGTTTTCTGTGAACAATTATTGCCTGCAGCCCAAGCTTAAAAAAAAGCCTTCTTTGTGGAAGAAAAAATAAAACAGGGACTGTGGAAATCTGAACCAAATCTGGACCACCTAAAAGGAAGCAGTTAAACTCAGGGCCACAACATTAAGATCATCCAATTGGTAACAATATCCAATCTGAAGACCTATGCCCACAAACATCTAGCCTGGCCCCTGCTACCTAAAACTATTGTAGACGCCTTGGCCTACGGAATCAATCTGTTATCTTCTAGAAGGACGAAGAATGGAGGACTCAGTGCACGTTTCCAAGACTGTCCTCCTATTAAGGATTTACGATAGAAATTGGGCCGAAGGCAGCAACCTGTGTCATCATAACAGTACAATCAGCACGAACTGGTTCCATGTCACCAATTTTCCTTTGATACAATTATTAAAAGGTGACCATACCTTACAGCACCAAGCCTTTCTCCGGGTAATAGAACATAGCTTGTGCTCTAAGAAACCTGGATAAAAGCCTGAATTGTTTTGTATGTTACTCAATTGGAGAGCCTGGAAGCTTGGCCAAGCATTGTTTTATTTCCAGGAAGTACTGTGGAGACTTTGGCACAAAAAATTGATGCTACCTTTTCTTAACAGATTTCTAGATAGAGGAGGTGGCACACAGTCACAAGACATTCTTAGTAGGAAATAATGTCGATGTAAGTCCATGGCCCAGGACCCATTTCTCTGAAGTATCTAGGCTAAGTTTTGTCAATGTTTGAATACACAGCACCACACCAGTCTCATTTACAGGGTACACTTGAATGCAAAACATTTCACAAACTGAAGCCTGAATCCTTTTAGAGGTAGGTGAAAATCTATAGCCATTGCAACAAGATTAGTCAGCTGGTAGACATCTGATTCCTGCAGGGTCTTCCTTGATCCCCATGTGAATTCCTGCAGTAGTCACTTTACCTCTATGTCATTCCCTGGTGATTTTTAGGTGATTTTCAGATTACTTCCACTTTATTCCTCTTCTCCTATCAAACAAGTTTTTTTTCGAAACACATCTCATAAACTCTTATTTTCAATATTTCAGCATTGAGTCATTGGCCTTTAAGTAATTTCTTCTCGACAGTACTAGCCTAAGGTTCACCTTCAAAAATAGCGTGGATCTCCCATCAGAACCATTATGGGTTATTCTCACAATGATTCAACATTTCTGCTACTATACGTAGTAATTGCACAGACTCAGCCTCTAAATTTCAATGCGGTTAATGTGTGACCGCTGCTCCTATTGTATACAAGCAGATTACCTGACCAGAGACGAAGCCTCAGGGCACTTACCTAATGACAATCGTGTCTTAGTCCTTGCCACTATCTGAAGCCTGTCTTCATGGAGACATGAGCTTCGATTGAAGGGCTGTTAGGTGGCTATGTTACACAGGTAATCTTATTTTCTCAGTGCTTATGTGAATTTTACCAAGGAATGTAGAAGGTTAACACAGAAGTGAGCACCATACTCTCACTACAATTTCAAGTGATTTTCGTGTGTTGCCCCCAGACCAGTCTTTCGGATTACATGAATCACGTGGCAAAGTCTCATGAGTTTTGCAAGATTTCCTAATTCTTGGTAGGAGATTTCCAGATGACTTCCATCTCATTACTTCTGCTAGGCTAATACAAGACTTTTCAAAACAGGTTGATAAAACTGCTTCAATTTCAGTATCTCAGCTTTTTTTCCATGTAGGTTAATCCAGTCTCTCGCAGATTTTAGTCTGTTGTCTGATATAGAGAAATTCTTAAGCAGCCATTCTTTTTGCAATGAAGAAGTATCCTCACAATAACTTGGCATTTTTACTATAATAATGTAATATGACAGCTATGGCTTCAACTGCTATCCATTCGCTTCCTAACAGCACACTCAGGCTCAATATGTACTTGTCACTTCATAAAAAGCACAACATCATCTATCCTTGTGAGGATGTGGATTGGTGACATGTGCCCAAGGCACAAGGCCTGTCTTTTCCCAACAAAAAGTAGAAGCGAGACTGGGAACCATGGCCCTAAGCCTATCCTCTCTGAAAACTACTAGATAGGATAACTTAAAACACAGGGCAAGTCTGTCCTCATATAATTTGAGTCTGAACTTGAAACCTAGGACCTGTCTCCTGCCTACTTTTCCTATTGGGATCCAGTGTGCTGTCCTTGGTTGCAGTTACAATCCCTACCGCTATTTTCAGAAAGTAGATTTGAGAAACCAGAGCATTTCTTATGACCGACATTGTCCAACATAGACTGAAAGGGTGCTATACGCCCACAGTTCCAAGCTTGTTTTCTGTGAAAAAAATGTTAACTGAAGTCCTTGTCTCAAAGCAAAAGCATTATTTTGGGAAGAAAATAAAGTGGAGTCTGTGGAAATCTGAACCAAGCCTGGACCCCCTAAGAAGATATAATTAAAGCCCAGGCCCACAGCGTCAAGACCATCCAATTAGTAACAATGTCCAGTCTCAAGACTTAGGTCCACAAACATCCAGCCTGGCCCTTGTTAGCTGAAACTTTTGTGGACACCTTGGCCAACAGAATCAAGCTGTCATCTCCTAGGAGGAGGAAGAATGGAGGACTCGGTGCATGCCTCCAAGACTGTACTCTTTTGAAAGCATATGCGATAAAAATTGGGATGATGAGAACAATCTGTGTCATCATAACAGTACATTCAGCACAACCTGGTCCCACTTCACCAATTTTTTTTTAAGTTATTTATTGCAATCTGACCCTACCTTGCCTCACCAACCCTTTCTTCTGGTAAGAGAAGGCAGTGTGGGTACTAAGAAACAGGCCAAAGCTTGAACTGTTCTTTAAAAAACTTGATTGGGGAGCTTGGAATCAAAACTCAGTATTGCCCCTAATTCTAGGCTGCAGAATATAGCCTAACTTTACATAACGTATCTTTACGTAGAGGACCTGGCAAACAGTCACAAGACATTCATAGGTGGAAAAGAAAAGTTGTCGGAAGTCCATGGCATAGGAGGCAGTCCTCTGCTGAAACTGGAGTAAGTTGCGTGGACTTTTGAAAACACAACACCACGAAAATGTCATATATAAGGTAAAGTCATTTGCAGTATGATTCATGCTATGAAGCCTGGTTAATTCTCCGAAGTAAAGTGAACATGGATGGCCACAGCAAGAAGACTGGTTACTTGGTAGATATCTGATTAGTGCGGGGTAATCCTTGATCCCAATGTGAATTACATTAGTAGTTTACTTGATTTCTGCATGATTCCTTAGTGATTTCTAAGTAATTTTCAGCTGAATTCCACTTTATTCCTCTTCTTCCATTTTCAAACAATTTTGTAAAAACTCATCTCATAAATCTTATTTTCAATATTCTGCATTGAATCATTGTCCTTTAAGCAATTTCCTCTCTACAGTAGTAGCCTAAGCTTCACCTTCAAGAATAGTGAGGATCTCCCACCAGAACCGTTATGAGTTCTGCTCACAATGACACGGCATTTCTGCTACAATACAGCATAAAGGTGATTAGAGATTCCATTGCTCTAAAGCAGCTTCATCATTCAGACTCAGCCTCTAAATTTCAACGCAGTTAATGTGTGACTGATCCTTTCATTTTATACAAGCAGCTTGCATGACCAGAGATGAAATCTCAGGGCAGGTACCTAAGACAAGTGTGTTTTACCCTATGCGTCTGTCCTCAAGCAAGTCTTCTCTTGCATACATGACCTTTCAATTGAAGGGCTGTTAGGTGGCTATGTTACACAGGAAATCTTATTTTCTCAGTGCTTATATGAATTTTACTAACGGATATAGAAGTTTAACACAATAGTGAGTGTCACACCATCATCCCAGTTTCATGTGATTTTCATGTATTGACCTCAGGCCAGTCTCTACCTGGTCATGAGATTTGGCAAGAAAGCCTCGCTAGTATCACAAGATTTCCTAATTCTTGGTATGAGATTTCCAGGTGACTTTCACCTCATTACCTCTGCTAGGTTACTACAAGCATTTTCAGAACACGTTGAAGAAACTGCCTCCATGTAAGTGTCTTAGCTATTTTTCCATATTGGTTAAGCCAGTTTCTTGTAGATTTTGTCTATAATTTGATATAAAAAATTCTTAAGCAGCGGTTTTTTTTTTTTTTTGGCAATAAGAGGTATCTTCATAATTATTCAGCATTTTTCCTACAATAAAGCAATATGGAAGCTATGGTTTGAACCGCTATCCATTTGGTTCTTCATAGCACACTCAGGCTCAATTATGAACACAGCCAATGTACGACTTCTTCCTTCACTGACATAGGCAGTTTTCCTGACAAACAGACAAAATTAGATGCGAATTAAATATCATTGAGTGCCTGCATATTCCGTTGACCTCACATAAGATTTGTAATGTAGACATGACATTCAATTGGAGATCAGTATGAAGTTGTCTCGGCCACCTTGCGTTCCATGCATCCTAATGATTTCTCAGTGTTGATTTGAATTTTCTCAGTTATATGCACTCGTCACTTCAAAAATAGCACTACATCGTCTTCCTATGTGAGGATGTGTATTTTTGACATGGGCCCAAGGCACAAAGCCTCTCTTTTTTCTCACATAAATAGAAAAAAGACTGGGAACCAAGGCACTAAGCCTATCCTCTCTGAAAACTCTTAGAAGGGATAACTTAACCCACAGTGCAAATCTGTCCTCATGTAATTTTCGTCTTATCTCAACACATAGCACCTTGTTTCCCGCCTGCATTTCCTATTGGAATCCAGTGTGCTCTTTTGGGTTACAATAACAGTCCTACCTCTATTTCCAGAAAGTAGATTTTAGAAATTAGCCCAGAGTTCCAAACCTGTTCTCTGTGAACAAATGTTGACTGAATTCTTGTCTCAAGCAAAAGACTTGTTTAGAAAAGAAAAAATAAAATAGAGACATGGAAATTTTAACCAAGCTTGGACCTCCTAAAAGGACATAGTTGAAGCCCAGGATGGCAACGTCAAGACCATCCAACTGGGAACAATATCCACAATCAAGAACTTGGCCGACAAACATCCAGCCTGGCCCTTTTATACCTG
This sequence comes from Pteropus vampyrus, assembly GCF_000151845.1. Lineage (NCBI taxonomy): Eukaryota > Metazoa > Chordata > Mammalia > Chiroptera > Pteropodidae > Pteropus > Pteropus vampyrus. The sequence continues at coordinate 1,800,338 of NW_011889322.1, forward strand.
AAAATCTTGTGGACAACTTGGCCAATAGATCCAAGCTGTTATCTCCTAGCAGGAGGAAGAATCGAGGTCTCTGTGCACACTTCCAAGAATGTACTCACTTGAAAGCATTTACGATAGAAATTGGGCCGATGGCACCAACCCTGTGTCATCCTAACAGTACATTAAAAAAACCTGGTCCCACGTCACCCATTTTCCTTTTAGACAGTTATTGAAAGGTGACCATATCTTGCAGGACCAAGCCTTTCTTCCAGTAAGCAAAGGTTGTTTAAGCACTAAGAAACCTGGCCGAAGCCTGGAATTTTCTTTAAAACACTCAATTAGGAAACTTGGAATCATAAACCAAGTATTGCTTCTATTTCTAGGAAGTAGAGTGGAGATCTTTCTCCACAGAATCTAGCCTAACTTTACATAATGAATCTTTAGGTAGAGGACATGACAAATGGTCACAAGACACTGTTGGTAGGAAAAGAAAAGGCATTGGCAGTCCATGGCGTAGGAAGCAGTCCTCTGCTGGAACTGGGATAACTTGGGTGAAAATTTGAAAAGACAACACCTCACAAATCTCGTATATAAGGTAAACTGGATTGCAATACGATTCATGCTCTGAAGCCTGGTTCATTCTAGGAAGTAAAGTGAAAAGCTACGGCCACAGCAACAAGACTCTTCACTTGATAGACACAAGATTAGTGCTGGGCATTCCTTGATTCCCCTGTGAATTAAACCAGGTGTTTACTTGATCTCTGCGTGATTCTCTAATGATTTCTAAGTGATCTTCAGGTGATTTCCACCTTATTTCTCTTCCCCTATTTTCAAACAAATGTTTTCAAAACTCATCTTACAAATTCTTATCTTCAATATTCGCCATCGAGTCATTGGCCTTTAAGGAAATTTCTGTCGACAGCAGTGGCCAAATTCTGCAAAAAATAATAGTGCAGGAGTCCCACATGAAACTGTTAAGAGTGATACAATAACTCAGCATTTTTGCTATACTATAGCAAAATGGCGCAAACAGGTTACGCTGCTGGAAAGTAGCTTCGTCAAGCAGACTCAGCCTCCAAATATCAACAGAGTTCATGTTCGACAGCAGCTTCCATTGCATTCAAGCAGGTTGCCTGACCACAGATAATACCTAAGGCCAGTTATCTAACAACCGTCTGTTAACCTATGCCGCTGTCCTCATGAGAACCTTCTCATGCGGACATGACATTTCTATGAAGGGCTGTTAGGTGGTTATGTTACACAGACACTATCATTTTCTCAGGGGTTATCTAAATTTACCAAAGTTTGGAGAAGAGTAGTTCAAAGATGAGAGCCACACCATCAACCCAATATCACATGACACCCTGTGATCTCCTCAGGCTTGTCTTGATACTCTAGTGAATCCTGTAGGGAAGTCTCATGACAATCGTGGTATTCCCTAATTCTTCTGATGAGATTTCTAGGAGACTTCCACCTCACATTCCTCTACTAGGCTAAATAAGCCTCTTTAGAACACGTTCATGGAACAGACCTAATGTCAATATCTCAGGTTTTTTTCCTTAGTGGTTAAGCCCATCCCTCTCAGATTTTGTAGTCTTAGGTTTGGTATAGAGAAATAATGAGGTGGCTATTCTTCTGCCATCAAGCGGTATCCTCACAATAACAGCATTTTTCCTACAATACAAAAAAATATGGCTATTGTTTCCACTAGTATCCAGCCTCTACCTCACAGCACACTCAGGCTCAATGAATAATGCCACCAATGTGCAACTGTTGCCTCCACGAACAGAAGGCAGTTTTCCTGATAAACAGGGAACTAGAGGTGAATTAAAGATCATTGACTGTCCGCAATTACCGTTGACTTCAAATAAAATTTTTAATGTGGACATGACATTTGATTGGAAGTAAGTACAAAGTCTATCTCGGCCACCTTCTTTACATATATACTAATTATTTCTCACTGTTGATGTGAATTTTCTCTGTTATACGCACTTGTCACTTCAAAAAAAGCACTACATCGTCTTCTCTGTTGAGGATGGAAATTGGTGACATGTGCCCAAGGCACAAGGCCTGTCTTTCCCTAACAAAAAGCAGAAGGAGATCTGTGAACCAAGGCACAAGCCTGTCCTATTGAATACTAGTAGATAGGATAACTTAAACCACAGGGTAAGTCAGTCCTCAGATAATTTGAGTCTCATCTCAAAACCTAGGAACTTGCCTCCTGCCTGCATTTCCTATTGGTATCCAGTGTGGTGTTCATGGTTGCAATTTCTACCTCTAGTACTAGAAAGTAGATTCGAGAAATTACCCAAGAGCATTTCTTGATACTTACTCCAACCTAGATTGAAATGGTGGCTTAAGTTCATGCTTCAAAATCTGTTCTCTGTGAATAAATGTTGCTTGAAGTCCTTGTCTCCAATCAAAAACCTTCCTTCTAGAAGATAAAAGAATATGGAGACTGTGGAAATCTTAACCAAGCCTGAATCTCCTTAAAAGACATAGTTAAAGCTAAGACTCACAACATCAAGATCATCCAATTGGTAATAATATCCAGTCTGTAGATATACGTCCACAAACATCCAGCCTGGCCCCTGCTACCTGAAACTATTGTGGACACTTTGGCCTACAGAATCAAGCTGTAATGTCCTAGAAGGAGGAAGAATAAAGGACTCGGTCCATGGCTTCAAGACTGTTCTCTCTTTAAAGTATTTATGATAGAAAATGGGCTGAAGACACCAACCTGTGTCATCATAACACTATATTCAGTTAAAACTGGTTTCACATCACCAATTTTTCTTTTATACAATTTTTGAAAGGTGACAATACCTTACAGCACCAAGCCTTTTTCCTGGTAATAGAACATAGTTCAGGCACTAAGAAACCTAGATCAAAGCCTGAACTGTTTTGGAAGTTACTCTATTGGAGAGCCTGGAAACACGGCCAAGAATTGCTTTTATTTCCAGGAAGTAGAGTGGAGACCTTGGCACACAGAATCTAAGCTAACTTTACTGAACACATCTGTAGATAGAGGAAATGGCACCCTGTCACAAGACCTTCTTGGTAGGAAAAAATATCGATGGAAGTCCACGGTCCAGGAACCAGTCATCTACCTGAATGAGGGTGAGTTTTGTGGATGCTTGAATATCCAACACCATGCAGTATCATTTACAGGGTATGCTCGAGTGCAAAATATTTCACAAACTGAAGCATGATTCATTGTAAGAGATAAGGGGAAAAACTATGGCCACAGCAATAAGACTAGTCACTTGGAAGACACCAGATTCCTGCAGAGTCTTTCTTGATCCCACATTGAATCCCTCCAGGTAATCACTTTACCGACATGCAATTCCCTAGTGATTACTATGTGATTTTGAGGTGACTTCCACCTTATTCCTCTTCCCCATCCTCAAACAAGTGTTTTCAAAATGTCTCATATACTCTTATTTTCAATATTTCAACATTGAGTCTTTGTCCTGCAAGCAATTTCTTCTCCACAGTAGTAGCCTAAGGTTCACCTTCAGGAATAGCATGGATCTCCCACCAGAACCATTAAGTGTTATGCTCACAATGACTCAGCATTTCTGCTACAATACAGCATAATGGTGCATAGAGTTTCCACCGCTCTAAGGTAACTTCGTCATTCAGACTCAGCTTCTAAATTTCACGTGGTTATTGTATGACCACTGCTTTCATTTTATACAAGCAGGTTGCCTGACCAGAGACGACATCTCAGGGCAGTTACCTAACGACAAGTGTGTGTTAGCCTATGCCGCTGTCCTCAAGCAAGTTTTCTCATGGAGACATGACCTTTCGATTGAAAGCCTGTTAGTGGCTATGTTACACAGGTAATCTCATTTTCTCAGTGCATATGTGCATTTCACCAAGGAATGTAGAAGGGTAACACAATAGTGAGTGCCACATCATCACCCCAATTTCACGTGATATTTGTGTGTTGCCCTCAGGCTAGTCTCTTCCTGGTCATCTGAATCCCATGGGAAAACCTCATCAGTATCTCAAGATTTCCTGATTCTTGGTATAAGATTTCCAGGTGACTTACACCTCATTACCTCTGCTAGAGCAATATAAGCCTTTTAAGAACATCTTAAGGAAACTGCCTAAATTCAGTATTTTAGCTTTTTTTCCATATTGGTTAATCCAGTCTCTTGCAAATTTTTAGTCTGTAGTTTGATATAAATTCTTAAGCATTCGTTCTTTTAGAAATAAAGAGGTATCTTCACAATGTCTCAGCATTTTTCCTACAATAAAGCAATATGGCACCTATGGTTTCACTGCCATCTATTCGCCTCCTCACAGCACACTGAGGCTCAATTATGAATGCAGCCAATGCGCGACTTCTGCCTCTGCAGACAGAAGCAGTTTTCCTGACAATCAGACAAAAGTAGAGGCGAATTACAGATCATTGACTGCTTGTATAAATCGTTGACCTCACATAAGATTTGGAATGTGGACGTGATATTCAATTGCAAGTCAGTACAAAATCTGTCTCGCCCACTTTCTGTTCCATGCATACTGATGATTTCTCATTGTTGATGTGAATTTTCTCAGTGATATGCACTCATCACTTCAAAGAAAGCACTACATCATCTTCCCTTGTGAAGATGTGGATTGGTGATATGTGCCCAAGGCACAAGGCCTGTCTTTTCCTAACAAAAAGTAGAAAGGAGACTGGGAACAAAACACTAAGCCTTTGCTCTCTGAAACCTGGTAGATAGGATAACTTAAACCACAGGGCATGTCTGTCCTCATGGAGTTTGAATCTTATCTAGAAAACTAGGACCTTGTCTCCTGCCTGAATTTCTTATTGGGATCCAATGTGCTATCCTTGGTTGGAGTTACAGTACCAACCTCTATTTCCAGAAAGGAGATTTGAGAAATTAGCCCAGAGCATTTCTTATGACCGACTTTCTCCGACATAGACTGAAAGTGTGCTGTAAGTCCACAGTTTCAAGCCTGTTCTCTGTGAACAAATGTTGCCTGAAGTCCTTGTCTCAAAGCAAAATCCTTCCTTAGGGAAAAAAAAATATTAAAATGTATACTCTGGAAATCTGAACCAAGCCTGGATCTCCTTAAAGGACATAGTTAAAGCCCAGGCCAGCAATGTCAAGACCATCCAATTGGTAACAATATCCGGTCTGAGGAGCTAGGTCCACAAACATCCAGCCTGGCCCTGTTTAACTGAAACTCTTGTGGACACCTTGGCCTACAGAGTCAAGTTGTCGTCTCTTAGAAGGAGGAAGAATGGAGGACTCGGTGCATGGTTGCAAAACTGTCCTTCCTTTAAAGTATTTATGATAGAAATTTGGCAGAAGACACCAAATATGTCATAACAGTACATTCAGCACAAAATGGTTCCATGTCACCAATTTTCCTTTTAGACAATTATTGAAAGGTGACCATACCTTTCAATAAAAGCACCAAGGCTTTTCCCTGGTAATAGAACATAGTTTGAGCACTAAGAAACCTGGATCAAAGCCTGAATTGTTTTGTAAGTTTCTCAATTGAACAGCCTGGAAGCATGACCAAGCGCCGCTTTTATTTCCAAAAAGTAGAGTGGAGACCTTGGCACAAAGAATCTAGGCTAACTTTATTTAACGGATCTTTAGATAGAGGATGTGGCTCATGGTTAGAAGACCTTATTGGTAGGATAAAATTTCGAAGGAAGGCCATTGCCCAAGACCCAGTCCTCTCCTGGAACTATGATATGTTGTGTGGACCTTTGAATACACAACACCACACAGTCTCATTTACAGGATATACTCAAGTGGAAAACATTTCACAAACTGAAGCTTGATTCATTGTAAGAGGTAAGGTCAAAACCTAAATCCATAGCAACAAGACTCGTCACCTGGTAGACACAATTTCTTCAAGGTCCTCCTTGATCCCCATGTGAATCCCTCCATGTATTCACTTGACCTCCATGTCATTCCCTGGTGATTACTACATGATTCATGTGACTTCTACCTTATTCTTTTCCCCCTATAACTGTCCTCCAATTGAATGTCGTGTTCCACTATAAATCTCATTTGAAGTCAACAGTATATGCGGGCAGTCCATGATCTTTAATTCACCTCTAGTTTTGTCTGTTTGTCAGGAAAACTGCCATCTGTTTGTGGGTCTATAGTCACACAATGGCGTTGATCATTGAGCCTGAGTGTGCTGTGAGACAGCAACTGGATGTGGTAGAAACAGTAACTGCCATTTTTCTGTATTGTAGGAAAAATGCAGAGTCATTATGAGGATACCACTTGATGGCGGAAAAAATGGTTGCCTCAGAATTTCTCTACACCAAACCTCAGACAACAAATTCTGTCAGGAACTGGCTTAACCACCAAGGAAAGAAATCTGAGATATTGACATTGAGGTTGTTCCATTAAAGTATCTGAAGAGGCTTATTTTAGCCTAGCATAGGAAAGTGAGGTGAAGATCGACTGGAAATCTCGTATTAGATTTAGGGAATCTCGTGATACTCATGAGGTTTTCCCGTAGGATTCATGTGACCAGGAAGAGATTGCCTTGAGGACAACACACAAAAAAACGTGAAATTGGGGTCATGGTGTGGTGCTCACTTTTGTGTTACCATTCTACATTATTTGGTAAAATGCACATATGCACTGACAAAATAAGATTACCTGTGTATCATAGACACCTAACAGCTCTTCAATCGAAAGGTCATGTTTGCATGAGAAGACTTGCTTGAGGACAGCGGCATAGGCTAACATACACTTGTCATTAGGTAACTATCCTGAGGTTTCGTTTCTAGTCAGCAACCTGCTTGTATACAATGGTAGCAGCGGTCACACATTAACCGCATTGAAATTTATAGACTGAGATGAATGACGAAGGTACCTTACAGCAGTGGAAACTCTAAACGCCATAATGCTGTATTACAGCAGAAATGCTGAGTCATTGTGAAAATATCCCTTAAACGTTCTGGTGGGAGATCCACGCTATTCTTGAAGATGAATCTTAGGCTACTATTATTGAGAAGAAATTGCTTAAAGACTAAAAACTCAATGCTGAAATATTGAAAATAAGAATTTATGAGACGTGTTTTGAAAACACGTTTTTCAGGATAGGAGAAGAGGAAAAAGGTGGAAGTCATCTGAAAATCACGTAGTAATCACCAAGGAATTACATGGAGGTCAAGCGAATACCTGGAGAAATTCACATGGTGATCATAAAGACACTGTAGGAATTTTGTACCTACCAGGTGACGAGTCTGGTTGCTGTGGCTTTAGGTTTTCACCTTACCCCTTACAATGAATCAGGCTTCAGTTTGTGAAATGTTTTGCACTCGAGTGTACCCTGTAAATGAGACTGGCGTGGTGTTGTGTATTGAAATGTCCACACAACTTACCCTAGTTCTGGCAGAGGACTGGTTTCTGGGCCATGGACTTCCATCAATATTTTTTCCAATCAAGAAGGTCTTGTGACCTTGTGCCAAGTTTTCTCTCTAAAGATTCATTAAGTAAATTTAGGCTAGATTCTGTGTGCCAAGGTTTCCAACCTGCTCTCTGTAAATAAAAGCAATGCTTGGCCTTGCTTCCAGGCTCTCCAACCAAGTAACTTACAAAACAGTTCAGGCTTTTCTCCAGGTTTCTCAGTTCCCAAACTATGTTCTATTACCAGGAAAAAGGCTTGGTACTATAAGGTATGGTCACCCTTCAATAATTGTATCAAAGAAAAGTTGGTGACATGAAACCAGTTTGTATTGAATGTACTATTATGATGACAGAGGTTGGTGTCTACGGCCCAATTTCTATCGTAAATACTTTAATGGGAGAAAAGTCTTGCAACCATGCACTAAATCCTCCATTCTTCCTCTTTTTAACAGATGATAGCTTGATTCTGTAGGCCAAGATGTCTACAATAGTCGCAGGTAGCAGTGTCCAGGCTATTTGTTTGATGGGCCTAGGTCTTCAGACTGGATATTGTTACCAATTGGATGATGTTGACTTTGTGGCCCTGATTTTAACTGCTTCTTTTTAAGTGGTCAAGGCTTGGTTCAGATTTTCATAGTCTCCTTTTTATATTTACTTCCATAAGGAAGGCTTTTGCTTTGATCCGGGCTTCAGGCAACATTTGTTCACAAAAAACAGGCTTGGAACTTGGGATTACAGCACCATTTCATGTGTTGGAGACAGTCAAAAGAAATGCTGTGGGCTAATTTCTCAGATCTACTTTCTAGAAATATAAGTCGGGATTGGAACTTCAAAACCAAGGTCAGCACTCTGTTCCCTAATAAGAAATAAAAGCTGAAGACAACGGCCCAGTTTTCTAGATAAGATTCAAATTACATGAGGACAGGTTTTCTTTAGGATTAAGTTCTCCTTTCTACTACTTTTGAGAGCAGACAGGCTTCTGGCCTTGGTTCTCGGTCTCCCTTCTATATTTTTTTAGGAAAAGACAGGCCTTTTGCCTTGGGCCCGTGTCACCTATCAATATCCTTATAAGGGAGGATTATGTAGTTCTCTCTTTGTAGTGAAAGTGCATATCACTGAAAACAGTCACATCAACAGTGAGAGGTCATTAGTCTACAGGGTCAGAAGTTGGACGAGACAGCCTCCTTACTCTTCTTTAATCAAAAGTCGTGTCCGCATTACAAATCTAAGTTGAAGTTAACAGTATATGTGGACAGTCAATGATCTTTATCTTGCCTCTAGTTTTGTCTTTTTGTCAGAAAAACTGCCTTATGTTCATGGAGGCCACATTCGCACATTGGCAGTGTTGACAATTGTGCTTGAATGTGCTGTGAAGCAGCGACTGGATAGTGGTGGAAACAATAGCCGCCACTTTTCTGTATTAAGAAAATGCTAAGTCTTTGTGAGGATACCACTTGATGGAGGAAAGAACGGCTGCCTCAGAATTTCTCTATGGCAAACCTCAGACCACAAATTCTGAGATGGACTTGCTTGACCACCAAGGAAAGAAATCTGCGATATTGACATTGAGGCTGTTCCATCAACATGTTCTGAAGAGGCTTATTTTAGCCTAACAGAGGAAAGTGAGGTGGAAGTCGCCTTGTAATCTTATACCAAGGATTAAGGAATCTCACGATATGAGGCCTCCCTGAGGGATTCAAGTGACCATCAAGAGACAGGCCTAAGGGCATCACAGGGAGTCGAGTAATACTGGGTTGATGGTGTGGCACTCACTTTTAAGTTTTTCTTCTCCACTTCTTGATAAAATTTAGATAACCACTGAGGAAATGATAGTGCCTCTGTAGCAAAGCCACCTAAAGGCCCTTCAATAGAAAGGTCATGTCTGTAGGAGAAGGTTCGCTTAATGAAAGCAGCATAGGTTAACAGAAAATGTTGTTAAATTATTGACCTTATCTTTCATCTGTGGTCAAGCAACCTTCTTGAACGCAATGGAAGCTGCGGTCGAACATTAACTGCATTGATATTTGGAGGCTGAGTTCTTGACAAAGCTACTTTAGAGAAATGTAAACTATTAGCGCCATTTTGCTGTATTTAGCAAAATTGCTGAGTAATTGTGAGTATAACTCTGAAAATTTGGAGACTACTGTCGACAGGGAAGTGCTTAAAGGCCGATGACTCAATGCTGAATATTGAAAATAAGAGTTTATGAGACGAGTTCTGAAAACAATTGTTTGAAAATAAGTAAAGAGGAATAAGGTGGAAATCACCTGAAAATTACTGAGAAATCACAAGGGAATCACGTGGAGAACAAGTAAACACCAGGTGAAATTTACATAAGAATCAAGGAATACCCAGCACTCATCTGGTACCTACCATGTCACCAGTCTTGTTGATGTGGCCGTAGGTTTTCACATTACATCGTAGAATGAAACAGGCTTCAGAGCATGAATCGTATTTTAAACGAGTTTACTTTATATACGTGATTAGTGTGGTGCTGTGTTTTCAAACGGCCACCCAACTTACCCCAGGTGGAGCAGAGAACTGCCTCCTAGCACTATGGACTTCTGAAGATTTTTCATTTCTTACCAAGAATGTCTTGTGACCATTTGTCAAGTCCTCTACCTAAAAATTCGTTATGTAAATTTAGGCTAGATACTGTGGGCTACGGTCTCCACTCTACTTCCTAGAATTAGGAGCAATGCTTGTGATTACAAGCTCCCCAGTCGAGTTTTTTAAAGAATAATCCAGGCTTTGGCCACATTTCTTAGTGCCCCTAGTACCTTCTCTTACCAGAAGAAAGGCTTGGTGCTACAAGCTATGGTCACCTTTCAATAAATGTCTAAAAGGAAAATTGGTGACATGGGACCTAGTTTCATGAATGTACCGTTAGGATGACACAGGGTTGTTGCCATCGTCCCAATTTCTATCGTAAATGTTTTCAAGGGAGTACAGTCTTGGAGGCGTTCACCGAGTCCACCATTCTTCCTCCTCCTAGGAGATGACAGTTTGATTCTAATGGCCCAGTGTGCACAACAGTTTCAGGTAACAAGAGCCAAGCTGGATATTTGTGGGCCTAGATCTTGAGACTGAATATTGTTACCAATTGGATGATCTTCATGTTGTGGGCCTGAGCATTAACTATGTTCTTTTAGGAGGTTCCATCTGGGTTCAGATTTCCAAAATCACCATTTTATTTTTTCTTCCCTAAAGAAAGCTTTTGCTTTGAGACAAGGACTGCAGGCAACATTTGTTCACAGAGAACAGACTTGGAACTGTGGGCTTACACCGCCCTTTCAGTCTATGTCAGAGAAAGTTGTAAGAAAGACTCTGGGTTAATTTCTCAGTGGAGCCAGAAGTCGCATATTGGCTGTGTTCAAAATTGAGCGTGAGTGTGCTGTGAGGCAGCGAATGGATAGCGGTTGAAACCATAGGTGCCATATTCCTTATTGTAGGAAAAATGCTGAGTCATTGTGTGGTTACCTCTTCATTGCAAAAAGAACAGCTGCTTAAGAATTTCTCTGTATCAAACAATAGACTAAAAATCTGCGAGAGACTGGCTAAACCAATTAGGAAAAAAAGCTGAGATACTGACATTGAGGCTGTTTCTTCAACGTGTTCTGAAAAGGCTTCTATTAGCCTAGCAGAGGTAATGAGGTTGACGTCGCCTGGAAATCTTGTACCAAGAATGAGTGAATGTCGTGATACTCACAAGGCTTTCCCACGGAATTCAGGTGACCAGGAATATACTGGCCTGTGGGCATCACCCAGATATCAGGTGAAATTCGGGTGATGGTGTGGCACTCACTTTTGTGTAACCCTTCTGCATTCCTTGGTAAAATTCACGTGAGAAAATGAGATTACCTGTGTAACATAGTCACCTAACAGCCCTTCAATCAAAAGTACATGTCTGCAAGTGAAGACTTGCTTGAGGTCGGCAGTATAGGCTAACACACACTTGTTAGATAACTGCACTGCGGTTTTGTCTCTGGTCAGGCAATCTGCTTGTATACAATGGGAGCACCCATCATACATGAACTGCATTGAAATTTAGAGGCTGAGTCTGAATGATGAAGCTTTCTCAGAATGGTGAACACTCAAAGTGCCGTTATGCTGTATTGTAGCAGAAATTCTGAGTCATTGTGAGCACAACCTTTATTGGTTCTGGTGGGAGATTCACACTATTCTTGAAGGTGAACCTTAGGCTACTTCTGTCAATAAGACATTGCTTAAAGGCCAATGATTCAATGATGAATAGTGAAAATAAGGGTTTATAATACGAGTTTTGAAAACACTTCTTTGAAAAGAGGGAAATAGGAATAAGGTGGAAATCACTTTAAAATCATTTAGAAATTACTAGAGAATCACACGGAGATCAAGTAAATACCTGGTGTAATTCGCATGAGAATCGATGAATACCCCTTACTAATCTCATATCTACCAAGTGACCAGTCTTGATGCTGTGGACTTAAGTTTTCACTTTGCTTGGTAGAATGAATCAAGCTTCAGAGCATGAATCTTATTGCAAATGAGTTTACCTTGTAATGAGATTGGCGTGATGTTGTGTTTTCAAACGTCCACCCAACTTACCTTAGTCTCAACAGAGGACTGCCTATTAAGCTATGGACTTCCAAAGACTATTCTTCTCCTACCATGATGTCTTGTAACCGTTTGCCAAGTCCTCTACCTAAAGATTCATTATGTAAAGTTAGGTTAGATTCTATAGGTTAAGGTCTCTACTCAACTTGCTAGAAGTAGGAGTAATATTAGGTTGTCATTCCACTCTTCCCAATTGAGTATTTTAAAGAACAGTACAGTCAGTGGCCAGGTTTCTTCTTGCCCACACTACCTTCTCTCACCATAAGAAAGGCTGGATGCTGCAAGATATGGTCACCTTTCAATAATTATCTAAAAGAAAAATTGGTGACGTGGACCATGTTGTGCTGAATGTACTGTTATGTGATGACACAGGGTTGGTGCCATAGGCACAATTTCTATCACAAATGCTTTCAAGGGAGCACAGTCTCAGAGGCATGCACCGAGTCCTCCATTCTTCTTCCTCCCAGGAGATGACAGCTTGGTCCTATAGGTGCACAAGTTTCAGGTAACAAGGGCAAGCCTGGATGTTTGTTGGCCTAGGTCTTGAAACTGGATAATGTTACCAATTGGATGGTCTTGATGTCATGGGTGTGGGCTTTAACTATGTCCTGTTAGGAGATCGAGGCTTAGTTCCGATTTCCATAGTCTACATTTTATTTTTTCTTCCCTAAATTAGGCTTTTGCTTTGAGACAACAATTTCATGCTTCTTTTATTCATAGAGAACAGGCTTGGAAATATGGGCTTACGCCAACTTTTCAGTTTAAATTGGAGAAAGTCTGAAGAAATGCTCTTGGCTAATTTCTCAAATCTACATTTTGAAAATAGATATAGAGATTGTAACTGCAAACAAGGACAGCACACTGGATCCCAATAGGCGGTTTAGGCAAGAGACAAGGTCCTAGTTTTCAAGATAAGATTCAAATTACATGAGAAAAAACTTGCCCTGTGTTTTAAGTTATCTTATCTACTAGTTTTCAGAGAGAATAGGTTTAGGGCCTTAGTTCCCAGTCTCCCTTCTACCTTTTGTTAGGAAAAGACAGGCCTTGTACCTTGGGCCCATGTCACCAATCCATATCCACACAAGGGAAAATGATGTAGTACTTTTTTGAAGTAGTGAGTGCATATCAATGAGAAAATTCACATCAACACTGAAGAATCTTTAGTATTCCTGGAACTGAAGGTGGCGGAGACAGACTTCGTACTGACCTTCAATAGAATGTTATGTCCATTATCCAAATCTTATGTGAGATCAATGGTATATTCAGGCAGTCAATGATCTTTAATTCGCCTCTACTCTTGTGTGTTTGTCAGGAAAACTGCCTATGTCATTGGAGGCAGAATTCGCACATTGGCTGCATTCATAATTGAATCTGAGTGTGCTGTGAGGAAAGAATGGATAGCGGTTGAAACCATACCTCCCTTATTGCTTTATTGTAGGAAAAATGCCGAGTCATTGTGAGGATACAGCTACTTTGTAAAAGAACGGTTGCTTAAGAATTTCTCTATATCAAACTAACAATTAAAAAACTGTGAGAGACTGGCTTAAACAATATGGAAAAAAAGCTGAAAAACTGACATTGAGGCAGTTTCTTCAACATGTTCTGAAAAGGCTTGTATAAGCCTAGCAGAGGTTATGGGGTGGAATTTGCCTGGAAATCTCATACTGAGAATGAGAGAATCTCATGAGGCTTGCCTGAGGGATTCAAGTGACCAGGAAGAGACTGGCTTGAGAGTACACACGAAAATCATGTGAAAGTGGGTGATGCTGTGGTGCTCAATTTTGTCTGATCCTTCTATATTCCTTGGTGAAATGCACATATGCACTGAGAAAATAAGATTACCTGTGTAACATAGCCGCCTAACAGCCCTTCAATCAAAAGGTCATGTCTGCATGAGAAGACTTGCCTGAGGACAACACCATAGGCTAACACACACTGTCATTAGGTAAGAGCCCTGAAGTTTCATCTCTGTTCAGGCATCTTGCTTGTATACAATGGGAGCAGTGGTCACACATTTATCGTGTTGAAATTTATAGGCTGAGTCTGAATGACCAAACTACCTTAGAGCGGTGGAAACTCTAAGTGCCATTATGCTGTATTGTAGCAGAAATGCTGAGTCATTGTGAGCATAACCCTTAAGGGTTCTGGTAGGAGATACACGTTATTCTTGAAGGTCAACCTTAGGCTACTACTGTCGAGAAGAAATTGTTTAAAGCCATTGACTCAATGCTGAAATAATGAAAATAAGTGTATAAGAGACATGTTTTGAAAACATTTGTTTGAGGATAGGGAAAGAGGAATAAAGTGGAAGTCACCCGAAAAATAACGTAGTAATCACCAGGGAGGTCAAACGAATACCTGCAGGGATTCACGTGAGGATCAAGGAAGACCCTGCAGGAACCTGGTTTCTACCAGGTGACGAGTCTTGTTGCTGTGGCTTTATGTTTTTACTTTACCTCTTAAAATAAATCAGGCTTCAGTTTGTACAATATTTTGCATGCGAGTGTACCCTGTAAATGAGATAGGCGTGGTGTTGTGTATTCAAAAGTCGACATAACTTACCCTAGTTACAGCAGAGGACTGAGTCCTGGGCCATGGACTTCCATCGACATTTTTTCCTACCAAGAAGGTTGTGACCATGTGTCACATCCTCTATTAAAGATCCGTTAAGTAATGTTAGGATAGATTCTGTGTGCCAAGGTCTCCACTCTACTTTCTAGACAAAAAAGCAATGCTCGGACGTACTTCCATAGTATCCAATTGAATAAATTGCAAAACAGTTCAGGCTTTCATTGATCCAGGTTTCTTAGTGCCCAAACTTGTTCTGTTACCAGAGAAAATGCTTGGTGCTGTAAGGTATGGTCATCTTTCAATAATTGAATCCAAGAAAATTGGTGACATGGAACCTGTTTGATCTGAACGTACTGTTATGATGACATAGGTTGCTGTCTTTGGCCCAATTTCTATTGCAAATACTTTAAAGGGAAGACACTCTTGGAACCATGCAGCAAGTCCTCCATTCTTCTTCCTTCTAGGAGATGAAAGCTTGATTCCGTAGGCCAACTGTTGACAATAGTTTCAGGCTGCATGTTTGTGGACCTAGGTCTTCAGACTGGATATTGTTACTAATTGGATGATCTTCATGTTGTGGGCCTGAGCATTAACTTCTTTTTATGTGGTCCAGGCTTGGTTACGATTTCCACAGTATCCACATTATTTTCTCTTACATAAGGAAGGCTTTTGCTTTTAGGTAGGGATCGAGGCAACATTTGTTCACAGAAAACAGGGTTGGAATTTGGGCTTACACCACCATTTCAGTCTAAGTTGGAGAAAGTCTGAAGAAATACTGGGGGTTAATTTCTCAGATCTACTTCCTGGGAATAGAAATAGGAATTGGAACTTCAAAACCAAGGTCAGCATCCTGTTTTCTGATAGGAAATAAAGGCCGGAAACAAGGTCCTAGGTTTCTAGACTCAATATTTCAGCATTGTCTTTGGTATTTAAGCAGCCTAAGTTTCACCTTCAAGAATAGTGTGGATTTTTGCTACAATACTGCATAATGGTGCTTAGAGTTTCCACTGATCTAAGGTAGCTTCGTCATTCAGGCTCAACTTCTAAATTTCCTGAGGACAGGCTTGCCCTTTAGATTATGTTTTCCTTTCTACTTGATTTCAGAGGGGACAGGCTTAGTGCTTTGTGTCCCTGTCTCCCTTCTACTTTTTGTAAGGAAAAGACAGGCCTTGTACCTAGGACCCATGTCACCAACCCATATCCTCAAAAAAGAGGATGATGTAGTGCTCCCTCTGTAGTGACAAGTGCATATCCATGAGAAAATTCACATCAACACTGAGAAGTCATTAGTCTTCATGGAGCAGATGGTGGTCGAGACAGCCTCCTAACTTTACTCCATTTGAATGCCATGTCCACTTTACAAATCTAATTTGAAGTCAACAATATATGCAGGCCGTCAATGATCTTTAATTAGCCTTTAGTTTTGTCTGTTTTTCAGGAAAGCTTCCTCTTGTTTGTGGAAGCAACAGTTGCACATTTGCACCATTGATAATTAGGCTACTACTGTCGAGAAGAAATTGCTTAAAGGCCAATGACTCAATGCTGAAATATTGAAAATAAGGGTATATGAGATATGTTTTGAAAACACTTGTTTGAGGAGGAGGCTGTCTTTGCTTTCTCGTAGATAATGACTTCTCCGTGGTGATGTGAATTTTTTCATTGCAATGCACTTGTCACTACAAATGGAGCACGGCTTCATCTTGTGAGGATATGGATTGGTGACATTGGCCGAAGGCATAAGACCGATCTTTTCCTAACAAAAAGTAGAAAAGAGACTGGGATCCAAAGCCCTAAGCCCATCCTCTCAGAAAACGAGTAGATAGGATAACTTAGTGTAAACAGCAAGCCTGTCCTCATGTATTTGAGTCTTATCTAGAAAACTAGGACCTTGTCTTCTGCCACTATTTCCCATTAGGAACCAGGGTGCTGACCTTGTTTTTCTGACAGTAGTGGTCTAAATTTCACCTTCAAGAATATGGAAAAGTGACCATACCTTATAGCACTAAGCCTTTCTCCTGGTAATAGAACATAGTTTGGGCACTAAAAACTTGGATCAAAGCCTGGATTCTTTTGTAAGTTACTTGATTAGAGAGCATGGAAGCATGGCCAAGATTTGCTTTTATTTCCAGGAAGTAGAGTGGAGATCTTGGCACACAGAATATAACTTAACTTTACTTAACGAATTTTAAATAGGGTATGTGGCACATGGCCACAAGACCTTCTTGTTAGTAAAAAAATTTGCTGGTGTCCATGGTCCAGGACCCATTTTTCTGCCGGAACTACAGTAAGTTATGTGGACTTTTAATACACAACACAACTCCAGTTCATTTACGGGGTACACTCGAGTGCAAAACATTTCACAAAATGAAGGCTGATTCATTGTAAGAGGTCAGGTAAAAACTTACAGCCACAGCAACAAGACTCATCATGAGGTAGACACCAGATTCCTGCAAGGTATTCTTTGATCGCCACATGAAGCCCTCCAGGTATTCACTTGACCTCCATGTAATTCCCTGGTGATTACTACGTGATTTTTAGATGATTTCCATCTTCTTCCTCTTCCCGTATCTTCAAACAAGTGTTTTCAAAACAAGTCTTGTAAACTCTTATTTTCAATATTTCAGCATTGTCTTTGGTATTTAAGCAATTTCTTCTCGACAGTAGTAGCAGCCTAAGTTTCACCTTCAAGAATAGTGTGGATTTTTGCTACAATACTGCATAATGGTGCTTAGAGTTTCCACTGATCTAAGGTAGCTTCATCATTCAGGCTCAACTTCTAAATTTCAACACAGTTAATATGTGACTGCTGTTCTCATTGTATGTAAGCAGGTTGCCTAACCAAAGACGAAACTTCTGGACAGTTACCTAACGACAAATGTGTGTTCACATGTACTGCTGTCCTCAATCAAGTCTTCTCATCCCAACATGACCTTTGATTGAAGAGTTGTGAGGTGGCTATGTTACATAAATAATCTTATTTTCTCAGTAGTTTTGTGAATTTTACCAAGGTATATAGGAGGGTAACACAAAAGTGTTTTTTTGAGAGTTGCCCTCAAGCCAGTCTCTTCCTGGTCGTCTGAATCCTGCAGGAAGGCCTCGTTAGTATCGCAAAATTTCCTAATTCTTGGTATGAGATTTCCAGGCAAATTCCACCTCATTACCTCTGCTAGGCTAATACAAGTCTTTTAAGAACATATTGAAGAAACTGCCTCAATATCAGTATCTCAGCATTTTTTCATACTGGTTATGCCAGTCTCTTGCAAATTTTTACTGTGTTTTAATATAGAGAAATTCATAAGCAGCCATTCTTTTTGCAGTGAAGAGGTATCTTCACAATGATTCAGTACTTTTCCTACAATAAAGCAATACAGCTGCTGTGGTTTCAACCGCTATCCATTTGGTGCCTCACAGCACACTCAGCCTCAATTATGAACACAGCTAATGTGTGACTTCTGCCTCCACTGACATAGGCAGTTTTCCTGACAAACAGACAAAAGTAGATGCGAATGAAAGATCATTGACTGCTCGCATATACCATTACCCTTACATCAGATTTGTAATGTAGTCATGACATGCAATTGGAGGTCAGTACGAAGTTGTCTTGGCCTCCTTGCATACTAATGATTTCTCATTGTCGATGTGAATTTTCTCAATTATATGCACTTGTCACTTCAAAAAAATCACTACATCATCTTCCCTTGAGAGGATGTGGATTGGTGACATGGGCCTAAGGCACAAGGTCTCTCTTTCCTCGCAAAAGTAGAAGGGAAACAGGGAACCAAGGCACTAAGCCTATCTTCTCTGAAAACTATTAGGTAGGATAACTTAACCCACAGGGCAAGTCTGTCTTCATGTAATTTGAGTCTTATCTTGACACCTAGGACATTGGTCTTCTGCCTGCATTTCCTATTGGGATCCAGTGTGCTGTTTTTTGTTGCAGTAACAATCCCTACTTCTATTTTCAGAAAGTAGATTTGAGAAATTAGCCCAGAGTTCCAAACCTGTACTCTGTGAACAAATATTGCCTGAATTATTATCTCAAACAAAAGCCTTCTTTAGAAAAATAAAATAAAATGGAGACTGTGGAAATCTTAAACAAGCCTGGACATAGTTGAAGCCCAGGCCAACAATGTCAATATTATCAAATTGGGAACAATGTCCAATCTCAAGACCTCGGCCGACAAAAATCCAGCCTGGCCCTTGTTACCTGAAAATCTTGTGGACACCTTGTCCGATAGATCCAAGCTGTCATTTCCTAGGAGGAGGAAGAATGAAAGTCTCTGTGCATGCCTACAAGACTGTACTCCATTGAGAGAATTTACGGTAGAAATTGGGCCGATGTCACCAAACCTGTGTCATCCAAACGGTACATTCGAAAATCCTGGTAGAAAGTGACTAGTTTTCCGTTTAGACAATTATTGAAAGGTGACCATATCTTGCAGGACAAAGCCTTTCTTCTGGTAAGCAAACATAGAGTGGGCACTAAGAAACCTGGCCAAATCCCAAATTATTCTTTAAAACACTAGATTGGGGAGCTTGGAATCATAAACCAACTAGTGCCCCTATTTCTAGGAAGTAAAGTGGAGACCTTGCCCCACAGAATCTAGCCTAACTTTACATAACGAATCTTTAGGTAGGGGACTTAGCAAACAGTCAGAAGACATTCTTGGTAGGAAAAGAAAAGGCATTGGAAGTCAATGGCCCAGGAGGCAGTCCTCTGCTGGAACTGGAGTAACTTGGGTGGACGTTGGAAAAGACAACACCATGCCAATCTCATATATAAGGTAAACTCTTTTTCATTATGATTCATGCTCTGAAGCCTGGTTCATTCTAGGAAATAAAGTGAAAACCGATGCCACAGCAACAAAACTGGTCAATTGGTAGATACCAGATTAGAGCTGGGTATTCCTTGATCCCCATGTGAATTAAACCAGCTGTTTACCTGATCTCCGTGTGATACCCGGCGATTTCCACCTCGAAGTGACAAGTGCATTGCAATGAGAAAATTCACATCAACACTGAGAAGTCATTATCTACGAGAAAGCAGAGACAGCCTCCTCCTCAAACAAGTGTTTTCAATACTCGTCTTATCACTCTTATCTTCAATATTCAGCATCGAGTCATTTGCCTTTAAGGAAATCTCTGTTGAAAGCAATGGCCAAAAGTTCTGCGAAAAATAATAGTGCGGGAGTCCCACATGAAACCGTTAAGTGTGATACTCACAGTGACTCAGAATTTTTGCTATAATACAGCAAAATGGCACTTACATTTCACAATGCTCAAAAGTAGTTTCATCAAGCAGACTCAGCCTCCAAATATCAACGCAGTTCATGTTCGACAGCAGTTTCCATTGTGTTCAAGCAGGTTGCCTGACCACAGATGAAACCTAAGACCAGTTATCTAACAACGATTGTCTGTAAACTAATGGTGACGTCCTCTGCGACCCTTGTCATGCAGAAATGACATTTCGATTGAAGGGCCATTAGGGGGTTATGTTACACAGACACTATCATTTTCTCGGTGATTATCTGAATTTTACCAAGGTATGGAGAAGGGTAATTCAAAAGTGAGCACCACACCATGAACCCAATATCACGTGACACACTGTGATGCTGTCAGGCCTGTCTCTTGGCACTCAAGTGAATCCCGCAGGGAAGTCTCGTGAATATCGCGAGATTCCCAAATTCTTGTTACGAGATTTACAGACAGCTTCTACCTCACTTTCCTCTTCTGGGCTAAATAAGCCTCTTCAAAACACTGTGATCGAACAGCTTCAAAGTCAATAACTCAGGATTCTATCCTTAGTGATTAAGCCAGTCCCTCTCAGAATTTGTAGTCTTAGGTTTGGTATAGAGTAATTGTGAGGATGCCGTTTTTTCCACCATCAGTGTTATCCTCACAATGACACCATTTTTCCTACAAAACAAAAAAATAGCAGCTATTGTATCCACCACTATCCAGTCGCTGCCTGATAGCACACTCAGGCTCAGTGGTCAATGCCGCCAATTTGTGACTGTTGCTTCCACAAACATAAGGCCGTTTTCCTGACAAACAGACAAAACTAGAGGAGAATAAAAGTTCATTGACTGCCCACATATACCATTGACTTCAAATTAGATTTGTAATCTGGACACAACATTTGATTGGAAGATAGTTAGGAGGATGCCTCGGGCACCTTCTGCTCCACGTAGACTAATGACTTCTCAGTTTCGATGCAAATTTTCTCAGGGATATGCACTTTTCACTACAACAGGGCCACTACATCATCCTCCCTTGTGAGGATATGGATTGGTGACACTGGCCCAAGGTACAGGGCCTGTCTATGCCTAATGGAATGTAGAAGGGAGACTGGGAATCAAAGCACTAAGCCTGTCCACTCTGAAAACTAATAGATAGGAAAACCTAATCCAAAGGGTAAGACTATCCTCATGTAATTTGAGTCTTATTCAGAAACCTAGGACCTTGTCTCTAGCTTCTATTTCCTATTAGGAAGCAGGGTGCTGACCTTGGTTTTACAGTACCAATCCCTACTCCTAATTCCAGGAAGTAGATCTGAGAAATTAGGCCACAGCATTTCTTTAGACATTCTCCAACATAGACCGAAATGGTGATATAAGCCCAAGTTCCAAGACTGTTTTCTGTAAACCAATGTTGCGTGGGCCCTAGCTCAAGAGAAAAGCTTCTTTATGGAAGAAAAAACAAAACGAAGTCTGTGGAAAACTGAACCAAGTCTGGACCACCTTAAAGAAAGCAGTTTAACTCAGGGCCACAACATCAAATCATCCAATTGGTAACAATATCCTGTCTGAAGACCTAGGCCCACAAACATCCAGCATTGCACTGGCTACCTGAAACTTTTGTGGACACCTTTGCCTACAGAATCAAGCAGTCATCTCGTAGAAGGATGCAGAATGGGGGACTTGGTGCACAGTATCAAGACTGTCTGTCATTTAAAGTATTTACCATAATATTGGGTCAAAGACACGAACCTGTGTCATCATAACAGTACATTCATCACAACCTGGTTCCACGTCATCAATTTTTCTTTGATACAATTATTGAAAGGTGACCAAACCTTACAGCACCAAGACTTGCCCCTGGTAAGAGAATATAGTTTGGGCACTAAGAATCTTGGATCAAAACCTGAACTGTTTTGTAAGTTACTCAATTGAAGAGCCTGGTAGCACAGCTAATCATTGCATTTATTTCCAGAAAGCAGGTCGAAGACCTTGGCACACAGAATCTAGCCTAACTGTACTGAACAGGTCTTTAGATAGAGGATGTGACACACGGTCACAAGATGTTCTTGGTAGGGAAAAATGTCAATGGAAGTCTATGGCCCAGGACCCAGTTCTCTGCCAGAAGTAGGGTAAGTTGTGTGGATGTTTGAATACATAACACCACGCTGGTCTCATTTATAGGGTACACTCCAGTGCAAAACAGTTCACTAACTGAAGTATGATTCATGGTAAGAGGTAAGGTAAGAACCTAAAGCCACGGCAACAGGACTAGTCACCTGGCAGACACCAAATCCCTGCAGGGTCTTCCTTGATTCCCACATTTCTGCTACAATACACCATAATGGCACTTTGAGTTTCCACCGCTCTAAGATAGCTTTGTCATTCAGTCTCAGTCTCAATATTTTAAAGTGGTTAACATGTGACCGCTGCTCTCATCGTATAAAAACAGGTTGCCTGACCAGATAGGAAACCTCAGAGCAGTTACATAACAACAAGTGTGTGTTAGTCTATGCTGACATCTTCAAGCAAGTCTTCTCATGCACACATGATCTTTCGATTAAATGGCCATTAGGTGGCTATGTTACACAGGTAATCTTATTTTCTCATGGCTTATGTGAATTTTACCAAGGAATATAGAAGGGTAACACAAAAGTCAGCATCACACCATCACTTCAATTTCACGTGATTTTCTTATGTTGCCCTCAGGCCAGTCTCTTCCTGATTACCTGAATCCTGCGGGAATGTCTCATGATTATTGCGAGATTTCCTAATTCTTGATACGAAATTTCAGTTGACTTCCACCTCAGTACCTCTGCTAGGATAACACAAGCCTTTTAAGAACATGTTGAAAAAAACTGCCTCAATGGCAGTTTCTCAGCTTTTTTCCTCCAATTTTGTATAGCCAGTCTCTCGTAGATTTTTAGTCTTTCATTTGATATAGAAAAATTCTTCAGCATTTTTTTTTTTTTTGCAATGAAGAGGTAACTTCACAATGACTCAGCATTTTTCTTACAATAAAGCAATATGGCTGCTATGGTTTCAACTGCTATCTATTCTCTTCCTAACTGCACACTCAGGCTCAATTTTGAACTCAGCCAATGTGGAACTTCTACCTCCATGGACATAGACAATTTTCCTGACAAACAGACAAAAGAAAAGGCAAATTAAAGATCATTGATTGCCTGCATATACCGTTGACCTTATAGAAGATTTATAATGTGGACATGACATTTGATTGGATGTCAGCATGAAGATTATCTCAGCCACCTTCTGTTCCATGCATACTAATGTTTTCTCAGTGTTGTGAATTTTCTCTGTGATATGCACTCGTCACTTCAAAGGAAGCACTACATCATCTACCCTTGTGAGGATGTGGATTTGTGACAAGGGCCCAAGGACAAGGCCTATCTTTTCCTAACAAAAAGTTGAAGGGAGACTGGGAACCAAGGCATTAAGGTTATCCTCTCTGAAAACTAGTAGATAGGATAACTTAAACCACAGGGCATGTCTGTCCTCATGGAATTTGAGTCTCATCTCGAAACCTAAGACCTTGTCTCCCGCCTGCATTTCCTATTGGGATCCACCGTGCTATCTTTGGTTGCAATTACAATCCCTACCTGTATTTTCAGAAAGTAGAATTTGAGAAATTACCCCAGAGCATTTCTTATGACTTTCTCCAACATATAATGAAATGATGATGTAAGCTCACATTTTCAGTTGTGTTCTCTGTGAACAATGTTGCCTTTGAGTCCTTGTCTCAAAGCAAAAATCTTCTTAGGGAATAAAAAATAAAATGGAGACTGTGGAAATCTGAACCAAGTCTGGACTTTCTAAAAGGACATAGTTAAAGCCCAGGCCCACAACGTCATGATCATCCACTTGGTAACAATGTCCAATCTCTAGACCTACTCCCACAATCATCCAGCCTGGCCCTTGTTACCTGTAACTCTTGTGGACACCTTGCCTACAGAATCAAGCTGTCATCTCCTTGAAAGATAAAGAATGGAGGACTTGGAGCACGGTTCCAAGACTGTCCTCCCTTGAAAGTATTTACGGTAGAATTTAGGTCGAAGGCAATAACCTGTGTCATCATAACAGTACATTCAGCACAAACTGGTTCCACATCACCAATTTTCTTTGATATAGTTATTGAAAGGTGACCATATCTTATAGCACCAAGCCTTTCTCTGGTAATAGAACATCGGTTGGCCACTAGGAAATCTGGATCAAAAGCAGATCTGTTTTGTAATTTACTCAATTGTAGAGCCTGGAAGCAGGGACAAGTATTACTTTTATTTCCAGAAAGCAGAATGGAGACTTTGGCACACGGAACCTAGCCTAATTTTACTGAACAGACCTTTAGTTAGAAGATGTTAAACATGGTCACAAGACTTTCATGGTTGAAAATAATGTTGATGGAAGTCCATGGCCCAGGATCCAGTCCTCTGCCGGAACTAGAGTAAGTTGTGTGGACGTTTGAATACACGACATCATTAAGATCTCATTTACAGGGTACACTTGAGTACAAAACATTTCACAAACTGAAGACTGATCCATTCTAAAAGGTAAAATAAAAACCTAAAGCCACAGCAACAAGACTGACTAGTCACCTGGTAGACACCAGATTCCTGCAGGGTCTTCTTTGATCCCCACGTGAATCCCTCCAGGTATTCACTTGACCTCTGTATCATTCCCTGGTTATTACTACATGATTTCAGGTGACTTCAATTTATTCCTCATAATAATCTCTTATTTTATCATAACCTCTTATTTTCAATATTTCAGCATTGAGTCATTGGCCTTTGAGCAATTTCTTCTCGACAGTAGTAGCCTAAGGTTGACCTTCAAGAATAGCATGGATCTCTCACCAGAACCGTTAAGGGTTATGCTCACAGTGACTCAGCATTTCTGCTACAAAACAGCATAATGGTGCATACAGTTTCCACCGCTCTAAGGTATCTTTGTCATTGGCACTCAGCCTGTAAATTTGAATGCGGTTAACGTGCGACTGCTGCTTTCATTGTATACAAGCAGGTTGCATGAACAGAGATGAAAGCTCAGGGCAGTTACCTAAGACAAGTGTGTGTTAGCCTATGCCGCTGTCCTCAAGCAAGTCTTCTCATGCAGACATGACATTTTGATTTAGGGTTTTGGTGGCTATGTTACACAGGTAATCTCATCTTCTCGGTGCTATGTGAATTTTACCAAGGAATATAGAAGGATTATACATAAATAAGAGCCACATCATCTCCCTATTTCCCATGATTTTCACATGTGGCCTTTAGTCTAGTCTCTTTCTGGTTACGTGAATCCTGCGGGAAAGCCTCGTGAGTGTTGTGGGATTTCATAATTCTTGGTACAAGATTTTCAGGCGACTTCCACCTCATTACCTCTGCTAGTCTAATGTAAGCCTTTTCAGAACAGGTTGAAGAAACTGCCTCAATGTCAGTATCTCAGCTTTTTTTCCATATAAGTTAATCCAGTTTATCTCAGATTTTAGTCTGTTTTTAGGTATAGAGAAATTCTTAAGCAGCCGTTCTTTTAGCAATGAAGTATCCTCAAGATGACTCAGCATTTTTCCTACTATAATCAATATGGCAGCTCTGGTTTCAACTGCTATCCATTCACTGCCTCACAACATACTCATGCTCAATTATGAACTCTACCAATGTGCGACTTCTGCCTTCACTGACATAAGCAGTTTTCCTGACAAACAGACAAAAGTAGAGGCGAATGAAAGATCATTGACTGCCCGCATGTACCGTTGACCCTACATAAGATTTTAATGTGGACATGACATTCGATTAGATGTCAGTACAAAGTCTGTCTCGGCCACCTTCTGTTCCACGCATACTAATGATTTCTCAGTGTTCATGTGAGTTTTCTCAGTGATATGCACTAGTCACATCAAAGAAAGCATTACATCACTTCTCATGTGAGGATGTGAATTGGGAACATGGGCCCAAGGCACAAGACCTGTCTTTTCCTAACAAAAAGTAGAAGGAAGACAGGGAACCAAGGCACTAAGCCTATCCTCTCTGAACACTAGTAGATAGGATAACTTAAACAAAAGGGCAAGTCTGTTCTCATGTAATTTGAGTCTCATCTCGAAACCTAGGACCTGGTCTTCTGCCTACTTTTTCTAGTGGGATCCGGTGTGCTGCCCTTGCTTGCAATTACAATCCCTATCTCTATTTAAGATTGTAGATCTGAGAAATTAGCTCAGAGTATTTCTTACAAATGACTTTCTCCAACATAGACTGAAAAGGTGGCATAAGACCACAGTTCCAAGCCTGTTCTCTTTTAACAAATGTTGCCTGAAGTCCTTTTCTCAAAGGAAAAGCATTCTTTTGAGAAAAAAATTTATAGCAGAGACTCTGGAAATCTGAACCAAGCCTGAACCTCCCAAAAGGACATTGTTAAAGCCCTAGCCCACAACGTGAAAACAATCCAATTCGTAACAATGTCCAGTCAAGACCTAGGCCCACAAATATCCAGCCTGGCCCTTGTTACCTGAAACTCTTGTCAACACCTTTGCCTATACAACGAAGCTGTCATCTCCTAGAAAGAGGAAGAATGGCAGACTCGGTGCACGCCTCATAGACTGTCCTCCCTTGAAACCATTTTTGATAGTAATTGAGCTAATGGCACCAACAATGTATCATCCTAACAGTACATTAGAAAACCTGGTACCACGTCGCCAATTTTCCATTTAGATAATTATTGAAAGGTAACCATATCTTGCAGAACCAATCCTTTCTTCTGGTAAGTGAAGGTAGTTTAAGCACTAAGAAACCTGACCACAGCCTGGATTGTTCTTTAAAACACTCGATTGGGGGAGCTTGAGATCACAACCCAGTATTTCTCCTATTTCTAAGAAGTAGAGTGGAGACCGGGGCCCACGGAATCTAGCATAACTTTACATACAAATCTTTAGGTAGAGGATTTGGCAAACGGTCACAAGACATTCATGGTAGGAAAAAAAACAGTTGTTGAAAGTCCATGGCCTAGGAAACAGTCCTCTGCTGGAACTGGGGTAACTTGGGTGAACATTTGAAAAGACACCACCTCGCCAATCTCATATATAAGGTAAACATGATTGCAATATGATTCATGCTCTGAAGCCTTGTTCATTCTAAGAAGTAAAGTGAAAACTTTCGGCCACAGCAACAAGACTTTTCACTTGGTAGATACAAGATAAGGACAGGGTATTCCTTGATCCCCCTGTGAATTAAACCAGGGGTTTACTTGATCTCCTCGTGATTCCCTAGTGATTTCTAAGTGATTTTCAGGTGATTGTCACATTATTTCTTTTCCCCTATTATCAAACAAGTGTTTTCAAAACTTGTGTTATAAACTCTTATCTTCAATATTCAGGATCGAGTCATTGGCCTTAAGGAAATTTCTGTCGACAGCAGTAGCCAAAGTTCCACAAAAAATATCAGTGCGGGAGTCCAACATAAAACTGTTAAGAGTGATACTCACAATGACTCAGTATTTTTGCTAAACTATTGCAAAATGACGCTTACAGTTTACAACAGTGGAAAGTAGCTTCGTCAAGCAGACTCAGCCTCCAAATAACAATGCAGTTATTGTTCGACTGCAGCTTACATTGTCTTCAAGCAGGTTGCCTGACCACAGATGAAATCTAAGCCCAATTATCTAACAACAATTGTCTGTTAACCTATGCTACCCTCCTCATGCGAACCTTCTCATCCAGATGTGATATTTCTATTGAAGGACCGTTAGGTGGTTATGTTACACAGACACTATCATTTTCTCAGTGGTTATCTAAATTTTACCAAGGTTTGGAGAAGGATAACTCAAAACCGAGAGCCACGCCATCGACCCAATATCACGTGCCACCCTGTGATCCCCTCAGGCTTGTCTCTTGGCACTGAAGTGAATCTTGCAAGGAAGTCTTGTGACAATCGTGATATTCCCTAACTCTTGTGATGAGATTTCCAGGAGATTTCTACCTCAATTTCCTCTGCTAAAGTAAAATAAGCCTCTTCAGAACACTTTGAAGGAATATCCTTAATGTCAATATCTCCGTTTTCTTTCTCTGTGGTTAAACCAGTTCCTCTCAGAATTTGTAGTCTGGCTTAGTATAGAGAAATTCCGAGGCAGCCGTTCTTTCCTCCATCAAGTAATATCCTCACAATGACTCAGCATTTTTCCTACAATACAGAAAAATGGGGGCTCCTGTTTCCATCGCTATCCAGTGGCTGTGTCACAGCGCACTCAGGCTCAATGATCAACACCACCAATGTGCGACTGTGGGCTTTACGAACAGAAGGGAGTTTTTCTGACAGACAAAACTAGAGGTGAATTAAAGATCATTAACTACGTGCATATACCACTGATATCATATTGGATTTGTAATGTGGACATGACATTTGATTGGAGTTCTGTCTTGGCATTGATCATTGAGACTGAGTGTGCTGTGAGGCAGCAACTGGATAGCGGTGGAAACAATAGCTGCCATTTTTCTGTATTGTAGGAAAAATATGGAGTCATTGTGAGGATACCACTTGATGGCGGAAAAAACGGCTGCCTCTGAATTTCTCTATACCAAACCTGATACAACAAATTCTATCAGGAACTGGCTTAACCACCAAGGAAAGAAAACTGAGATATTGACATTGAGGCTGTTCCATCAAGTGTTCTAAAGAGGCTTATTTTAGCCCAGCAGAGGAAAGTGAGGTGGAAATTGACTAGTAATCTCCTATCAAGATTTAGGGAATCTTGCGATACTCATGAGGCTTTTCCACAGGATTTCTGTTACCAGGAAGAGACTGCCTTGATGGCAACACACGAAAATCATGTGAACTTTGGGTCATGGTGTGGCACTCACTATTGTGTTACTGTTCTACATTCCTTGCTAAAATTCACATATGCCCTGAGAAAATAACATTACCTGTGTAACACAGCCACCTAACAGCCCTTCAATCAAAAAGTCATGTCAGCATGAGAAGACTTGCTTAAGGACAGCAGCATAGGCTAAAACACACTTGTCATTAGGCAACTGTCCTGAGGTTTCATTTCTGGCAACCTGCTTGTATACAACGGGAGCAGCGATCACACATTAACAGCATTGAAATTCATAGGCTGAGTCTAAATGACTAAGCTACCTTTAAGTGGTTGAAACTCTAAGCGCCATAATGCTGTATTGTAGCAGAAATGCTGAGTCATTGTGAGAATAACCCTTAACGGTTCTGGTGGGAGATCCATGCTATTCTTGAAGATGAATCTTAGGCTACTACTGTTGAGAAGAAGTTGCTTAAAGGCTAATAACTCAGTGTTGAAATATTGAAAATAAGAATTTATGAGACGTGTTTTGAAAACATGTGTTTCAGGATAAGAGAAGAGGAAAAAGGTGGAAGTCATCTGAAAATCACGTAGTAATCACCAAGGAATTACATGGAGGTCAAGTGAATAACTGGAGAAATTCAAATGTTGATCATGAAGACACTGCAGGAATTTGGTATCTACCAGTTGATGAGTCTGGTTGCTGTGACTTTAGGTTTTCACCTTACCCCTTACAATGAATTAAGCTTCAGTTTGTGAAATGTTTTGCACCCGAGCGTACCCTGTAAAGGAGACTGGTGTGGTGTTGTGTATTGAAACTTCCACAGAACTTATTCTATTTCTGGCAGAGGACTGGTTCCTGGGCCATGGACTTCCATCGACATTTTTTCCAACCAAGAAGGTCTTGTGACCATGTGCCAAGTTTTCTTTCTAAAGATCCATTAAGTAAATTTAGGCTAGATTCTGTGTGCCAAGGTCTTCAACCTGCTTTCTGGAAATAAAAGCAATGCTTGGCCATGCTTCCAGGCTCTCCAATCAAATCACTTACAAAACAGTTCAGCCTTTGCTCCTGGTTCCTTCCTTCCCAAATTATGTTCAATTACCAGGAAAAAGGCTTGGTGCTATAAGGTATGGTTGCCTTTCAATAGAAAGAAAAATTGGCGACGTGAAACCGGTTCGTTTTGAATGTACTATTATGATGACACAGGTTTTTGTCTCTGGCCCAATTTCTATCATAAATACTTTAAAGGGAGGGAAGTCTTTTAACCATGCACCGAGTCCTCCATTCTTTCTCTTTCTAAGAGATGAAAGCTTGATTCTGTAGGCCAAGGTGTCCACAATAGTTTCAGGTAGCAGTGTCCAGGCTATTTGTTTAATGGGATTAGGTGTTCAGACTGGATATTGTTACCAATTGGATGATGTTGACTGTGGCCCTGAGTTTAATTGCTTCCTTTTAAGTGGTCAAGGCTTGGTTCAGATTTTCCCAGTGCTCATTTTATATATACTTCCATAAAGAAGGCTTTTGTTTTGTTCCAGGGCTTCAGGCAACATTTGTTCACAGAAAACAGGCTTTGGAATTTGGGCTTAAGCCACCATTTCATCTGCGTTGGAGAAAGTCGAAGGAAATACTGTGAGCTAATTTCTCAGTCTACTACCTGGAAATTTAAGTCAGGATTGGAACTTCAAAACCTGTTTCCTAATAGGATATAAAGGCCGGAGACAAGGTCCTAATTTCCTAGATAAGATTCAAATTACATGAGGACAGGCTTGTTTTTAGGATTAAGTTCTCCTATCTACTACTTTTGAGGGAGGACAGGATTTTGGCTTTGGGTCTCAGTGTCCCTTACTACTTTTTGTTAGGAAAAGACAGGCCTTGTGCTTTGGGCCTGTGTCACCTATCCATATCCTCACAAGGGAGGATGATGTAGTTCTTTCTTTGTAGTGAGAAGTGTGTATCACTGAGAAAATTCACATCAATAGTAAGAAGTCAGTCTACATGGTCAGAAGGTGGACAAGACAGCCTCCTTGTACCTCTTTAATCAAAAGTCGTGTCCACCTTAGAAGTCTAAGTTGAAGTCAATGGTATATGTGGACAGTCAATGATCTTTAACTCACCTCTAGTTTGTTTGTGTGTCAGAAAAACTGCATTACGTTTGTGGAGGCCACATTCGCACATTGGCGGTGTTGATAATTGTGCCTGAATCTGTTGTGACGCAGCGACTGGATAGTACTAGAAAAAATAGCCACCATTTTTCTGTATTGTAGGAAAATGCTGAGTCTTTGTGAGGATACCACTCGATGGTGGAAAGAACGGCTGCCTCAGGATTTCTCTAAGGCAAACCTTAGACTACAAATTCTGAGATGGACATGCTTGACCACCAAAAAAAAGAAATCTGAGATATTGATATTGAGGCTGTTCTATCAACGTGTTCTGAAGATGCTTATTTTAGCCTAGCAGAGGTATGTAAGGTGAAAGTCACCTTGAAATCTCATTCTATGGATTAGGGAATCTCGCAATACTCACGAGGCCTCCCTGAGGGATTCACGTGACCATCAAGAGACAGGCCTGAGTGCATCACAGAGAGTCAGATAATACTGGGCTGATCGTGTAGCACTCACTTTGAGTTATCCTTCACCATTCCTTGGTAAAATTTAGATAATCACTGAGGAAATGATAGTGCCTCTGTAGCAGAGCCACCTAAAGGCCCTTCAATAGAAAGGTCATGTCAGTAGGAGAAGTTTCGCTTAATGATGGCAGCATAGGTTAATAGAAAATTGTTGTTAGATAACTGACCTTAGCTTTCATCTGTGGTCAAGCAACCTTCTTGAATGTAATGGAAGCTGCGGTCGAACATTAATTGTGTTGATATTTGGAAGCTGAGTGCTTGACAAAGCTACTTTAGAGAAGTATAAACTATTAGCGCCAGTTTGCTATGTTTAGCAAAATTGCTAAGTAATTGTGAGTATAACTCTGAACGGCTTCATGTGAGACTCCTGCACTATTCTGTCATGCGGAACTTTGGAGACTACTGTCGGCAGAGAATTTCTTAAAGGCCGATGACTCAAGGCTGAATATTGAAAATAAGACTTTATGAGACAAGTTTTGAAAACACTTGTTTGAAAATAGTGAAAGAGCAATAAGGTGGAAATCACCTGAAAATCACTTAGAAATCACTAGAGAATCAAGCAAAGAACAAGTAAACACCTGGTTGAATTTACATAAGAATCAAGGAATACTCCACAGTAATCTGGTACCTAACAACTAATCAGTCTTGTTGTGGCCGTAGGTTTTCACGTTACATAGTAGAGTGAAACAGGATTCAGAGTGTGAATCAGATTGCAAACGAGTTTACTTTATACATGAGATTAGTGTGGTGCTGTGTTTTCAAATGTCCACCCAACTTACCCACATTGGATCAGAAGACTGACTCCTAGTGCTATAGACTTCCAAGGACTTTTCTTTTCCTACCAAGAATGTCTTGTGACCATTTGTCAAGTCCTCTACCTAAAAATTCGTTATGTAAATTTAGGATAGATTTTGTGGGTCACGATCTCCATCTACTTCCTAGAATTAGGAGCAATTCTTGGTTGTATTACAAGCTCCCCAATCGAATTTTTTAAAGAACAATCTAGGCTTGGCCAAGTTTCTTAGGACCCCCAGTACTTTCTCTTTCCAGAAGAAAGGCTTGGTGCTACAAGGTATGGTCACCTTTCAATAATTGTCTAAAAGGAAAATTGGTGACATGGGACTAGGTTTTGCTGAATGTATTGTTATGATGATACAGAGTTGGTGTCATCAACCCAATTTCTATCGTAAATGCTTTCAAGGGAGTAGAGTCTAGGAAGTGTGCTCCAAGTCCTCCATTCTTCCTCCTCCTAGGAGATGACAGCTTGGTTCTAACAGCCCAGGTGTGCACAAGAGTTTCAGGTAACAAGGCTCAAGCTGGATATTTGTGGACCTAGATCTTGAAACTGGATATCGTTACCAATTGTATGGTCTTGACGTTGTGAGCCTGAGTTTTAACTATGTTCTTTTAGAAGGTTCTGGCTTGGTTCAGATTTCCACAGTCTCTGTTTTTTTGTTTGTTTGTTTGTTTGTTTTGTTTTGTTTTGTTTTGTTTTCTTCCCTAAAGAAGGCTTTTGCTTTGAGACAAGGACTTCAGGCAACATTTGTTCACAGAGAACAGGCTTGGAACTGTAGGCTTATGCCAACCTTTCAGTCTATGTCAGAGAAAGTTGTAAGAAAGGCTCTGGGCTAATTTCTCAAATCTTCTTTCTGGAAATAGAGGTAGAGATTGTAACTGCATCCAAGGACAGTACACTGGATCCCAACAGGAAAGGCAGGCAGGACACAGTGTCCCATGTTTCGATATAAGAGTAAAATTACATGAAGAAAACTTGCCCTGAGGTTAAATAATCCTATCTACTAGTTTTGAGCGATAGGCTTAGTGCCTTGGTTCTCAGTCTCTCTTCTACTTTTTGTTAGGAAAATACAGGCCTTGTGCCTTGGGCCCATGTCACCAATCCACATCCTCACAAGGGAAGATGATGTAGTGCTTTCTTTGTAGTGACGAGTGCATATCACTGAGAAAGTTCACATCGACGCTGACAAATCATTAGTATGCGTGGATCAGAAGGTGGACGAGACAGACTTTAAAATGACTTCCAATCAGATGTCATATCCACATTACAAATCTTATGTGAGGTCAACGGTATATGTGGGCAGTCAATGATCTTTCATTTGCCTCCACCTTTGTGTGTTTGTCAGGAAAACTGTCTATGTCAGTGGAGGCAGAATTTGCACATTGGCTGCATTCATAACTGAGCGTGAGTGTGCTGTGAGGCAGTGAATGGATAGTGGTTGAATTCGCAGCTGCCATATTGCTTTATTGTAGGAAAATGCTGAGTCATTTTTGGTATCCAGTGAGAGGATACCTCTTCATTGCAAAAAGAACAGCTGCTTAAGAATTTCTGTGTATCAAACAACAGACTAAAATTCTGCGAGAGACTGACTAAACCAATTAGGAAAAAAAGCTGAGATACTGACATTGAGACTGTTTCTTCAACGTGTTCTGAAAAGGCTTCTATTAGCCTAGTAGAGGTAATGATCCAAGTTACTTGGTGCCCAAATTATGTTCTATTACCAGGGAATATCCTTGGTGCTGTAAGATATGTTCACCTTTCAATAATTGTCTAAAAGAAAAATTGGTGATGTGAAACCAGTTTGTGCTGAACATACTGTTATGATGACACAGGTTGGTGTCTTCTGCCCAGTTTCTATCACAAATACTTTAAAGGAAGGACACTCTTGGAACTGTGCAGCGAGTCCTCCTTTCTTCCTCCTTCTAGGAGATGAAAACTTGATTCTGTAGGCCAAGGTGTCCACAATAGTTTTAAGTAGCAGTGGCCAGACTGCATGTTTGTGGACGTGGGTCTTCAGACTGGATATTGTTACCGATTGGATAATCTTGATGTTGTACCCTGAGTTTAACTGCTTCCTTTTAAGTGGTCCAGGCTTGGTTCAGATTTCCACGGTATCCGTATTATTTTTTCTTACATAAGGAAGGCTTTTGCTTTTAGCCAGGGTCCGAGGAAACATTTGTTCACAGAAAACAGGCTTGGAAATTAGGCTTATGGCACCATTTCAGTCTAAGTTGGAAAAAGTCTGAAGAAATACTGGGGGCTAATTTCTCAGATCTACCTCCTGGAAATAGAAGTAGGAATTGGAACTTCAAAACCAGAGTTAGCACCCTGTTTCCTAATAGGAAATAAAAGCCGGAGATAAGGTCCTAGATTTCTAGATAAGTCCCAAATTGAGGACAGGCTTTGGATTATGTTCTCCTTTTACTTGTTTTCAGAGGGGACAGGCTTAGTGCTTTGGGTCCCTGTCTCCCTTCTACTTTTTGTAAGGAAATGACAGGTCTTTTGCCTAGGGCCCATGCCACCAATCCATATCCTCAAGGGGGAGGATGATGTAGTTCTCCCTTTGTAGTGACAAGTGCATATCAATGAGGAAATTCACATCAACACTGAGAAGTCATTAGTCTACATGAAGCAGAAGGTGGCCGAGACAGCCTCCTAAATTTCCTCCAATCCAATGCCATGTCCACTTTACAAATCTAATTTGAAGTCAACAATATATGCGGGCAGTCAATGATCATTAATTCGCCTCTAGTTTTGTCTGTCAGGAAAACTGCCTTCTGTTCATTGAGGCAATAGTCGCACATTTGCGTTGTTGATAATTAGGCAACCACTGTCAAGAAGAAATTGCTTAAAGGCTAATGACTCAATGTTGAAATATTGAAAATAAGGATATATGAGATGTGTTTTGAAAACACTTGTGAGGAGGAAGCTGTCTTTGCTTCCTTGTAGATAATGACTTCTCAGTGGTGATGTGAATTTTCTCATTGCAGTGCACTTGTCACTACAAATGGAGTATGGCATCATCCTCACTTGTTAGGATATGGACTGGTGACATGGGCTGAAGGCACAAGACCCGTCTTTTCATAACAAATAGTAGAAAAGAAAATGGGACCCAAAGCACTCTGCCCGTCCTCTCGGAAAACTGGTAGATAGGATAACTTAGTGTAAACAGCAAGCCTGTCCTCAGGTATTTGAGTCTAATCTAGAAAACTAGGACCTTGTCTTCTGCCACTATTTCCCATTAGGAACCAGGGTGCTGACCTTGTTTTTCTGACAGTAGTGTCCTAAATTTCACCTTCAAGAATAGCATGAATCTCTCACCAGAACCATTAAGGGTTATGCTCATAGTGACTCAGCATTTCTGGTACAATACAGCATAATGGCGCTTAGAGTTACCACCACTGTAAGGTAGCTTTATCATTCAGTCTCAACTTCTGAATTTCAATGTGGTTAATGTGTGACTGCTGCTTCCACTGTATACAAGCTGGTTGCCTGACCATAGACGAACATCAGGACAGTTACCTAAAGACAAGTGTGTGTTAGATTATGCAGCTATCCTCAACCAAGTCTTCTTATGCACACATGACCTTTCGATTGAAGGGCTGTTAGGTGACTATGTTACACAGGTAATCTTATTTTCTCCTGCTTATAAGAATTTTTCCAAGGAATGCAGAAGGGTAACACAAAATGAGTGCCACATCATCACCCAATATCACGTGATTTTCATGTGTTGCCTCCAGGCCATTCTCTTCCTGGTCATCTGAATCTTGTGGGTAAGCCTCATGTGTATCATGAGCATCCTTAATTCTTGGTATGAGATTTCTAGGTGACTGCACCTCATTCCCTCCGATAGGCAGATACAAGTGTTTTCGGAACATGTTGTAGAAACTGCCTCAATGACAGTATCTCACCTTTTCTTCATATATCTTAAGCCAGTCTCTTGCAGATTTTTAGTCTGTTGTTTGATATAGAGATATTCTAAAGCATTCGTTCTTTTAGAAATGAAGAGATATCCTTACAATGACTCAGTATTTTTCCTATAATAAAGCAATGTGGCAGCTATGGTTTTAACCTCTATTTGTTAGCTTCCTCACAGCACACTCAGGGTCAATTATGATCGCAGGCAATGTGCAACTTCTGTCTCCACTGACATAGGCAGTTTTCCTGACAAACAGACAAAAGTAGAGGCAAATGAAAGATCAGTGACTGCACGCATATACAGTTGACCTTACATAAGATTTGTAAGGTGGACATGACATTTGATTGGTAGTCAGTTGTAGTCTGTCTCGGCCACCTTCAGTCCCATGCATACTAATGATATCTCAGTGTTGAAGTGCATTTTCTCAGTTATGTGCACTTGTACTACCTTCAGAGAAAGCACTACATTGTCTTCCCATGTGAGGATGTGGATTGGCGATTGGGCCCAGGCACAAGGCCTGTCTTTTCCTAACAAAAAGTAGAAGGGATATGGAACCTAAGATACTAAGCTTATCTGCTCTTAACACTAGAGATAGGGTAACTTTAGCCAGAGGGCAAGTCTTTTCTTATTATTTTTGTCTTATCTGGAAACCTAGGACCTTGTCTCCTGCCTGCCTTTCCTATTGGGATCCAGTGTGCTTTCCATGGTTGCAGTTATAATCCCTACCTCTATTTCTACTAAGTAGATTTGAAAAATTAGCCCAGAACATATTAATACGTACTTTGATGTATAATAAATGGTGGCATGAGCCCACAATTCCAAGCCTGTTCTCTGAGAACAAATGTTGCCTGAAGTCCTTGTCTCAAAGCAAAAACCTTCTTTATGAAAGAAAAAATAAGATAGAGACTGTGAAAATATAATCCAAGCATGAACCTCCTATAAAAACATATTTAAAGCCCAGGCTCAAAAGTAAAGACAATCCATTTGGTAACAATGTCCAGTCTCAAGACCTGGGCCCACAAATATCCAACCTAGCCCTTGTTACCTGAATTTTTGTGGACACTTTGGCCTATAGAACCAAGCTGTCATCTCCTAGAGGAGGAATAATAGAGGACTCGTGCAAGCCTCCAAGATTGTCTCCCTTGAAAGCATTTACGATAGAAATTGGATTGATGGCAACAACCCTTTGTCATACTAAGAATACACTCAGCACAACCTGGTCACAGGTCACCAATTTTTTATTTTGGACAGTTGTTGAAAGATGACCATACCTTGCGGCACAAAGCCTTTCTTCTGGTAAGAGAAAGTAGAGTGGGTACTAGAAACCTGGTCAAAGCCTGACTGTATTTAAAAAACTCGCTTGGAGAGTTTCTAGGAAGTAGAGTGGAGACTGTGGCCCACAGAATATAGCCCCACTTTACTTAATGAGTCTGTAGGTGAGGACTTGGCAAATGGTCACAAGACATTCTTGATAAGAAAAGAAAAGTCGTTGTAAGTCCATGGCCTAGAAGGCAGTCCTCTGCTGTAACTGGGGTAAATTGGGTGGATATTTGAAAAGACATCACCATATCAATCTCATTTATAAGGTAAACTCATTTTAAATATGATTCATGCTCTGAAGCCTAGTTCATTCTAGTAAGTAAGGTGAAAACCTATGGTTACAGCAACAAGACTGGTCACTTGTTAGATATCAGCTTAGTGAGGAGTAATTCTTGATCCCCATGTGAAATACCCAGTGTTTACTTGATCTCCACCCGATTCTCTAGTGATTTCTAAATGATTTTCATGTGATTTCCACCTTATTCCTCTTCCCCTATTTTCAAAACTCATCTTATAAACTCTTATCTTCAATATTCAGCATCAAGTCATTGGCCTTAAAGAAATCCCTGTCAACAGCAGTGGCCAAATTTCCGCAAAATCTAATAGTGCGAGAGTCCCACATGAAATTGTTAAGAGTGATACTCATGATGGATGGCTCAGCATTTTTGCTATACCACAGCAAAATCGCACTTACAGTTTACACCGCTCGAAAATAGCTTCATCAAACAGACTCAGTCTCCAAATATCAATGCAGTTAATGATCGAAAGCAGTTTCCATTGTGTTCAAGCACGTTGCCTGAGTGTAGATGAAACCTAAGGCCAGTTATCTAACATCAATTGTCTGTCAACCTATGGTGACGTCCTCATGCGAATCTTTTCATGCAGACAAGATGTTTTGATTGAAGGGCCATTAGGTGGTTAAGTTATACAGACACTATTATTTTCTCAGTGGTTATTTAAATTTTACTGAGGTTTGGAGAAGGGTAACTCAAAAGTGAGAGCCACACCATCAACCCAATATCACGTAACACCCTGTTATGCCCTCAGGCCTGTTTCTTGACACTCAAGTAAATCTCGCA
This sequence comes from Pteropus vampyrus, assembly GCF_000151845.1. Classification (NCBI taxonomy): domain Eukaryota; kingdom Metazoa; phylum Chordata; class Mammalia; order Chiroptera; family Pteropodidae; genus Pteropus; species Pteropus vampyrus. The sequence continues at coordinate 1,838,679 of NW_011889322.1, forward strand.
GAGAAGTCTTGTGAGTATCGTGAGATTCTCTAATTCTTGTGATGAGATTTTCAGGAGACTTCCAACTCACTTTCCTCTGAGAGGCTAAAAAGGGCTCTTCAGAACTCTTTGATGGAACAGCCTCAATGTCAATATTTCAGTTTTCTTTCCTTGGTGGTTAAACCAGTTCCTCTCATAATGTAGTCTGAGGTTTTTATAGAGAAATTATTAGGCAGACATTCTTTCCACCATCTAGTGGTATCCTCACAATGACTCAGTATTTTTCCTAAAATATAGAAATATGGTGGCTATTGTTTCCACCACTGTCCAGTTGCTACCTCACAGCACACTCAGGCTCAATTATCAAACCCGCCAATGTGTGCCTGTTTCCTCCACAAACAGAAGGCTGTTTTCCTGACAAAAAGACAAAACTAGAGGTGAAATAAAAATCACTGATTGCCCGCATATATTGTTGACTTCAAATTAATATGTAATGTGGACACGGCATTCAATTGAGGACATTAGGAGGCTCTCTCGGTCACCTTATGCTCCACGTAGACTAATGGTTTCTCAGTGTTAATGTGAATGTTCACATTGATATGCATTTGTCACTACAACGGGAGTACCACAACAACCTCACTTGTGAAAATAAGGATTCGTGACACAAGCCAAAGGCATAAGGCCTGTTTTTTCCTAAAAAAAGGAGAAGGGAGACTGGGACCCAAAGCACAAAGCCTATTCTCTCTGAAAACTCGTAGACAGGAGAACTTCATCCAAAGAGAAACCTGTCTTCATGTAATTTGAGTTTTATTTAGAAACCTAGGACCTTGTCTCTGGCCGATATTTTCTATTAGAAACCAGGGTGCTGACTTTGATTTTACAGTTTCAATCCCTACCTTAATTTCCAGGAAGAATTTCTTAGAAATTCGACCCCAGCATTTCTTCCGACTTTCTCTGACATAAACTGAAATGGTGGCGTAAGCCCAATTTCCAAGCCTGTTTCCATGAACGAATATTGCTTGGAGTCCTAGCTTAAAGTAAAAGCCTTCTTTATAAAAGAACCAAGTTTGGACCATTGAAAAGGAAGCAGTTAAACTCAGGGCCACTATGTCAAGATCATCGAATTGATAACAATATCCAGTCTGAAGTCCTAGGCCTACAAACATCAAGCCTGGCCCCTGCTACCTGAAAATATTGTGGACACCTTGGCCTACTGAATCAAGCTGTCATCCTTTTGAAGGAGGAAGAATAGAGGACTCTGTGCATGGTTTCAAGACTGTCATCCCTTGAAAGTATTTACGATATAAATTTGGCTGAAGACACGAACCTGTGTCATCATAACAGTATATTCCACACAAACTGGTTCCATATCACCAATTTTCTTTTGATACAATTATTGAGTCCTGACCATACCTTATAGCACCAAACTTTTCTCCTGGTAATAACATAGTTTGGGCACTAAAAAGCCTGGACCAAAACCTGAATTCTTTTGTAAGTTACTCAGTTGTAGAGCCTGGAAGCAAGACCAAGCATTTCTTTTATTTCCAGGAAGTATAGTGGATACCTTTGCACTCAAAATCTAGCCTGAATTTACTTAACGGTTCTTTAGATATAGGACATTGCACACCATCACAAGACCTTCTTCTTAGGAAAAAATGTCAGTGGAAGTTCATGGCCCAGGACCCAATACTCTGCTTGAGCTAGGGTAAGTTCTGTGGACGTTTAAATATAAAACACTACGCCGGTCTCATTTACAGGGTACACGAGATTGCAAAACTTTTCATGAACTGAAGACTGAATCATTGTAAGGGGCTAGGTGAAAACCTAAAGGTACAGCAAAAAGACATCACCTGATAGAGACCAAATTCCTTCAGGGACTTCCTTTAACCCCACATGAATCCCTCCAGGTATTCACCTGAACTCCATGTAATTCCCTGGTGATTACGACGTGATTTTCATGTGACTTCCACCTTATCGTCTCCCCCAATCTTCAAACAAGTGATTTCAAAACATGTATCATAAACTCTTATTTTCAATATTCGACATTGACTCAATGGCCTTTAAACAATTTTGTCTCGACAGTAGTAGCCTAAGGTTCACACTTTAAGAATAGTGTGGATCTCCGATCAGAACCCTTAAGGATTATGCTCACAATGACTCAGTATTTCTGCTATAATACAGCATAATGGTGCTTAGAGTTTCCACTGCTTTAAGGTAGCTTCGTCATTCAAACTCAGCCTCTAAATCTCAACACGGTTAATGTGTGACAGCTGTTTTACTGTATACCAGCAGTTGCGTGACCAGAGATGAAACCTCAGGGCAGTTACCAAAGACAAGTGTGTGTTAGCCTGTGCCTCTGTCCTCAAGCAAGTCTTCTCATGGAGACATGACATTTCGATTGAAGGGCTGTTAGGTGGCTATGTTACACAGGTAAACTTATTTTCTCAGTGCTTATGTGAATTTTACCAAGGAATGTAAAATGTAACACAAAAGTGAACGCCACACCATCACCCCAATTTCACGTGATTTTCCTATGTGGCCTTCAGGCCAGTCTCTTTCTGGTCATGTGAATCCCATGAAAATGCCAATGAGTATCGCAAGACTTCCTAATTCTTGTTACAAGATTTTCAGGTGACTTCTACCTCATTACCTCTGCTAGGATAATACAAGCCTTTTAAGAATGTGTTAAAGAAACTGCATCAATGTCAGTATCTCAGCTATTTTTCCATATTTGATAAGCCAGTCTCTCATAGAATTTTAGTCTGTGGTTTGATGTAGAGAAATTCTTAAGCACACATTATATTTTCAATGAAGAGGTAACCTCACAATGACTCCATATTTTTTCTGCAATAAAGCAATATTGCAGCTATGGTCTCAACTGCTATCCATTCACTGCCTCACAGCACACTCAGGCTCAATCGCGAACGCTGCCAATATGTGATTTCTGCCTCCACTGACATAGGCAGTTTTCCTGACAAAAACAAAAGGAGAGGCAAATTGAAGATCATTGACTGCCTGCATATACTGTTGAACTCACATAAGATTTGGAATATGGGCATGACATTCAATTGGAAGTCACTACGAAGTCTGTCTCGCCCACATTCTGTTCAATGCATACTCATTTCTCAGTGTTGATGTGAATTTCTCAGTGATATGCACCCATCACTTCAAGGAAAGCACTACATCATCTTCCCTTGTGAGGATGTGGATTGTTGACATGCGCCCAAGGCACAAGGCCTGTCTTTTTCTAACAAAAATTAGAAGGTAGACAGGTAAACAAGGCACTAAGCCTATGCTCTCTGAAAACTAGTAGATAGCATAACTTAAACCACAGAGCATGTCTGTCCTCATGTAATTTCAGTTATCTCAAAATGAAGGACTTTGTCTCCTGCCTGCATTATTTATTGAGATCCAGTGTGCTTTCCTTGGTTGCAGTTACAATTCCTAACTCTATTTCCAAAAAGTAGATTTGAGAAATTAGCCTAGAGCATTGTTTATGACTTTCTCAGACTTAGACTGAAAGGGTGGCCAAGCCCACGTTTCCAATCCTGTTCTCTGTGAACAAATGTTGCCTGAAGTCCTTGTCTCAAAGCAAAAGCCTTCTTTAGAGAAGAAAAAATAAAACAGATTTCAGAAATCTAAACCAAGGCTTGACCTCCTAAAAGGACATAGTTAAAGCCCAGGCCCACAACGTCAAGGCCATCTAATTGGTAACAATGTTCAGTCTTAAGACTGAGGCCTACAAACATCCAGTCTGGTCTTGTTACCTGATACTCTTTTGGATACCTTGGCCTATAGAACCAAGCTGTCGTCTCCTTAGGAGAAGGAAGAATGGAAAACTTTGTGCACTCCTCTAAGACTGTACTACTTTGAAAGCATTTACGATAGAAATTGCGCCGATGGCACCAACCCTGTGTCATCTTAACAGTACATTCAGCACAAACGTGTCCCACGTCAAGAATTTTCCTTTTAGACAGTTATTGAAAGGTGACCATAGCACGAAGCCTTTCTTCTAGTAGGAGAAGGTAGTGTCAGTACTAAGAAACCTGGCCAAAGCCTGGACTGTTCTTTAAAAAACTCTTTTGGGGAGCTTGGAATCATAACCAAGTATTGCTCCTATTTTTAGGAAATGGAGTGGAAACCATGGACCACAGAATCTAGCCTACCTTTATGTAACGAGTCTTTAGGTAGAGGACTTGGCAAATGGTCACAAGACATTCTTGGCATGAAAAGAAAAGTCATTGGAAGTTTGTGGCCTAAAAGGCAGTCCTTTGCTGGACCTGGGGTAAGTTGGGGGAACATTTAAAAACACAGCACCACGCCAATCTCAAATATAAAGTAAACTCGATTGCAACACGATTCATGCTCTAATGCCGGGTTCATTCTACAAAGAAAAGTGAAAAGCTATGTCCACAGCAACACCACTGGTCACTTGTAGATACCAGATTAGTGCAGGGTTTTCCTTGATCCCCATGTGAAATAAACCAGGTGTTTACTTGATCTCCGTGTGATTCCCTAGTAATTTTCTAAGTAATGTTCAGGTGATTTCCACCTTACTGCTCTTCTACTGTATTCTGACAAGTGTTTTCAATATTCAGCATTGAGTCATGGCCTTTCAGCAATTCCCTGTAGATAGTAGTGGCAAAAGTTTCACATAAAATAATAGTACGGGAGTCCCACATGAGGCCATTCATAGTTATACTCACAATGACTCAGCATTTTTGCTATAACACAGGAAAATGGCACTTACAGTTTATACCGCTCCAAAGAAGCTTCATCAAGCAGACTCAGCTTCCAAATATCAACACTTTAATGTTCGAGGCAGCTTCCATTACGTTCAAGCAGTTTGCCTGACCACAGATGAAACCTAAGGCCAGTTATCTAACCACCGTCCTCATGTGACCCTTCTCTTGCAGACATGTCCTTCGATTGTAGGGCCAATAGGTGGCTATGTTACACAGATACTATCATTTTCTCAGTGGTTATCTTAGTTTTACTTATGAATGGAGAAGGGTAACTCAAAAGTGAGCGCCACACCATCAACCCAATATCACATAACTCCCTATGATCCAATCAGGGCTGTCTTTTGATGGTCACGTGAATTCCACAGAGAAACCTCGTGAGTATCATGAGATTACCTAATTCTTGTTATGAGATTTCCAGGTGACTTCCACCTCAATTTCCTCTGCTAGGCTAAAATAAGCCTCTTCAGAACACATTGTTGAAACAGCCTCAATGTCAAAATCGCAGATTTCTTTCTTTGGTGGTTAAGCCAGTCTCTCTTAGAATTTGTAGTCTGAGGTTTCGTATAGAAAAATTCTGAGGCTGCTGTTCTTTCCACCATCAAATGGCATCCTCACAATGACTCAGCATTTTCCCTACAATACAGAAAAATGGCGACTATTGTTTCCGCCACTGTTCAGTCGCTCCCTCACAGCACACAGGCTCAATCATCAACACCGCCAAAGTGAGATTCTTACCTCCAGGAAAAAAGGCAGTTTTCCTCATAAACAGACAACACTGAAGGCAAATTAAAGATCATTGACTGCCCTCCTATACCAATAACTTCAAATTAGATTTGTAATGAGGACATAAAATTGAATTAGAAGACAGTTAGGAGGTTGTCTCAGCCACCTTCTTCTCCGTGTAGACTAATGATTTCTCAGAGCTGAGGTGAATTTTCTAAGTGATATGCACTTTTCACTACAAAAAGTACACTATATCATCCTCCCTTCTGAGGATATGTATTGGTGACAAGGGCCTAAGGCACAAGGCTTGTCTTTTCCTAACAAAAAGTAGAAGAGAGACTGAGAATCAAGACATTAAGGCTATGCTCTCCAAAAACTAGAGAATAGGAGAACTTATGTTAAAGGGCAATCCTATCCTCATGTAATTTTAGTCTTATATAGAAACCTAAGACCTTGTCTCCAGCCTATATTTCTTATTAGGAACTAGGGTGCTGGTCTTGGTTTTGCAGTTCCAATCCCTACTCCTATTTCCAGGAAGTAGATCTGAGAAATTAGCTCAAAACATTTCTTTCTACTTTCTCCAAACTAGACTGAAATGGTGGCGTAAGTCCAAGGTCCAAGCCTTTTTTCTGTGAACGAATTGTGCCTGGAGCCCTGGCTCAAAGCAACAGCTTCTCTATGGAAGAAAAATAAAATGGAGACTGGGGAAATATGAATCTAGTCTGGAACACCTAAAAAAAAGCAATTAATCTCAGAGCAACGACGGCAAGATCATACAAAAGGTAACAATATCCAGTCTGAAGACCTAGTCCCACAAACATCCAGCCTGGCCCCTGCTACATGAAACGTTGGCTAAGAAAATCAAGCTGTCATCTCCTAGAAGGAGGAAGAATGGACTACTCTGTACATAGTTACAAGGCTGTTCTACCATTAAACTATTTAAGATAGAAATTGGGCCGAAGAGAGCAACCTGTATCATCTTAACAGTACATTCAACCCAAACTGGTTCAATGTCACCAATTTTCTTTTTAAACAATTATTGAAAGGTGACCATAGCTTATAATACCAAGGCTTCCCGCTGGTAATAGACAATAGTTTGGGCAATAAGAAACTTAAATCAAAGTCTGAAATGTTTTGTATGTTACTTGATTGGGGTGCCTGGAAGCAAGGCCAAGCATTGCTTTTATTTCCAAGAAGTATAGTGGAGACCTTGGCTCACAGAAACTAGCCTTATTTTAATTAATGAATTCTTAAATAGGAGACGTGGCACACAGCTGCAAGGCCTTCATGGTAGGAAAAAATGTCGCCAGTAGTCCATGGCCCAGGACCCAGTCCTCTGCTAGAAATAGGGTAAGTTGTGTGGACATTTGAATACACAACACCACTCCAATTTCATTTACAGGGTATACTCAAGTGCAAAACATTTCACAAACTGAAGCCTGATTCTTTGTAAGAGGTAAGGTGAAAACCTACAGCCACAGCAACAAGACTCATCACCAGGTAGACACCAGATTCCTACAGGGTCTTCCTTGATCGCCCGTGAATACCTCCAGGTATTCACTTGATCTCCACGTAAATCCATGGTGATTACTACGTGATTTTCAGATGACTTCCAACTAATTCCTCTTTCCCTATCCTCAAACAATTGTTTTCAAAACATGTCTCATATACAAGTATTTTCGATATTTCAGCATTGTCTTTGGCATTTAAGTAATTTCTTCTTGACAGTAGTAGCCTAAGATTCACCTTCAAGAATAGCATGGATGTCCCACCAGAACTGTTAAGGGTTATGCTCACAATGACTCAGCATTTCTGCTACAATACAGCATAATGGTGCTTAGATTTTCCATTGCTATAAGGTAGCTTCGTCATTCAGACTCAACCTCTAAATTTCAATGCAGTTAATGTGTGACTGCTGCTCCTATTGTATACAAGCAGGTTGCCTGACCAATGATAAATCCTCCAGGCAGTTATCTATTGACAAGTGTATGTTAGGCTGTGCCGTTGTCCTCAATTAAGTCTTCTCATCCCAACATGACCTATCAATTGAAGAGCTGTGTGGTTCTATGTTACACAGGTAATCTTATTTTCTCAGTGCTTTTGTGAATTTTACCAAGGAATGTAGGAGGGTGACACAGAAGTGTTTTTCAGAGTTGCCCTCAGGCCAGTTCTTCCTGGTCACTTCTATCCTGCAGGAAAGCCTCATGAGTATCGGGAGATTTCCTAATTTTTGGTAAGAGATTTCCAAGCAACTCTCACCTCATTACCTCTGCTAGGCTAATACAAGCCTTTTAAAAACATGTTGAAGAAACTGCATCAATATCAGTATCTCAGTATTTTTCCATAATGGTTATGCCAGTCTCTTGCAAATTTTTACTGTGGTTTCATATAGACAAATTCGTAAGTGGCTGTTCTTTTTGCAATGAAGAAGTATCCTCACAATGACTCACCATTTTTCCTACAATAAAGCACTATGGCAGCTATGGTTTCAACTGCTATCCATTAGCTTCCTCACAGCACATTCAGGCTCAGTTATGAACACAGCCAATGTGTGACTTCTGCCTCCATTGACATAGGCAGTTTTTCTAACAGTTCAAAGTAGAGGCGATTTAAAGATCATTGAAAGACTGCATATGCTGTTGACCTCACAAAAGATTTGTAATGTGGACATGACATTGGATTGCAGTTCAGTACAAAGTCTGTCTCAGCCACCTTCTGATACATGCAGACTAATGATTTCTCAGTGTTGATGTGAATTTTCTGAGTGATATGCACTCTTCACTGCAAATAAAGCACAACATCTTCCTTTGTAAGAATGTGGATTGGTGACATGTGTCATTACAACAGTACATTCAGCACAAACTGGTCCCATGTCACCAATTTTATTTTTTTAGATAATTACCAAAAGGTGACCATACGTTGCAGCACCAAGGCTTTCTTCTTGTAAGAGAAGTTAGTGTGTGAACTAAGAAACCTGGCCAAAGCCTCAACTATTCTTTAAAAAACTTGATTGAGGAGCTTGGAATCACAACCAAGTATTGCTCCTATTTCTAGAAAGTAGAGTGGAGACCGTGGCCCACAGATCTAGCCCTGCTTTACATAACAAGTCTTTAGGTAGATGACTTGTCAAATGGTCACAAGACATCCTTCGCAGGAAAGGAAAAGTTGTTGGAAGTCCATGGCCTAGGAGTCAGTCCTCTGCTGGAAGAGGAGTAAGTTGTGTGGCCGTTTGAAATCACAACAACAAGCCTATCTCATATATAAAGTAAACTCGATGGCAATACAATTCATGCTCTGAAGCCTGGTTCATTATATGAAGTAAAGTGAAAATCTGCCTCCATGTAAGTGTCTTAGCTATTTTTCCATATTGGTTAAGCCAGTTTCTTGCAGATTTTTAGTCTCTGGTTTGATACAAAGAAATACTTAAGCATCCATTCTTTTTGCAATGACGAGGTATCTTCACAATTATTCAGCATTTTTCCTACAATAAAGCAATATAGTAGTTATGGTTTCAACTGCTATCCTTTCCCTGCCTCACAGCACCCTCAGCCTCAATTACGAATGAAGCGAATGTGTGAATTCTGCCTCCACTGACATAGGCAGTTTTCCTGACAAATAGACAAAAGGAGAGGCGAATTAAAGATCATTGACTGCCTGCATATATTGTTGACCTCACATTAGGTTTGTAATGTAGACATGACATTGGATTGGAGGTCAGTTCGAAGTTGTCTCAGCCTCCTTGAGTTCCATGCATTCTAATGAATTTTCAGTGTTGATGTGAATTTTCTCAATTATATGCACTTGTCACTTCAAAAAAAGTACTACATCATCTTCCCTTGTGAGGATGTGGAATGGTGACATAGGCCCAAGGCACAAGGCCTCTCTTTTCCTCACAAAAAGTAGAAGGGAGACTGGGAACCAAGGCACTAAGCCTATGCTCTCTGAAAACTAGTAGATAAGATAACTTAACCCACAGAGCAAGTCTGTCCTCATGTAATTTGAGTCTTATCTCGACACCTAGGACATTGTTTCCTGCCTGCATTTTCTATTGGGATCCAGTGTGCTGTTTTTTGTTGCAGTAACAATCCCTATCTGTATTTTCAGAAAATAGATTTGAGAAATTAGCCCAGAGTTCCAAACCTGTTCTTTGTGAACAAATGTTGCCTGAAGTCTTGTCTCAAAGCAAAAGCCTTTCATCGAAAAAAATAAAAAATAAAATGGAGACTGTGGAAATCTTAACCAAGCCTAGACCTCCTAAGAAGACTTAGTTAAAGCCCAGGATGACAATGTCAAGATCATCCAATTGCGAACAATGTCCAGTCTCAAGAACTCAGCCAACAAACATCCAGCCTGGTGCTTGTTACCTGAAAATCTTGTGGACACCTTGGCTGAGAGAACCAAGCTGTCATCACCTAGGAGGAGGAAGAATGAAGTTCTCTGTGCATGCCTCTGAGAGTGAAGTCACTTGAAAGAAATTGGGATAGAAAATGGGCTTATGACTCCAACCATGTAGCATCCTAACAGTACATTTGGAAATCCTGGTACCACATCACCAATATTCAATTAGACAATTATTGAAAGGTGTCCATATCTTTCAGGACCAAGTCTTTCTTCTGGTAAGCGAAGGTAGTGTGGGCACTAGGAAACCTGACCAAAGCCTGGACTGTACTTTAAAACACTCGACTGGGGAGCTTGGAATGATAAACCAAGTATTGTTCCTATTTCTAGGAAGTAGAGTGGAGACCTTGCCTCACAGAATCTAGCCTAACTTTAGATAATGAATCTTTAGGTAGGGGACTTAGCAAATGGTCACAAGACATTCTTGATAGGAAAAGAAAAGGCGTTGGCAGTCGATGGCCTAGAAGGCAGTCCTCTGCTGGGACTAGGATAATTGGGTTGACGTTTGAAAAGATAGCACCATACCAATCTCATATATAAGATAAACTCGTTTTTGGTACGATTTGTGCTCTGAAGCCTGGTTCATTATAGAAAATAAAGTGAAAACCGATGGCCACAGCAAGAAGACTGGTCACTTGGTAGATACCAGATTAGTGCAGGATAATCCTTGATCAGCATGTTTATTCTCCCAGGTATTTACTTGATCTCTGCATGATTCCCTAGTGATTTCTAAGTGATTTTCAGATATGTTCCACCTTATTTCTCTTCCCTTATTTTCAAACAAGTGTTTTCAAAACTCATCTTATAAACTCTTACCTTCAATATTCAGCATCGACTCATTGGGCTTTAAAGAAATCTCTGTCAACAGCAGTGGAAAAGTTCTACAAAAAATAATAGTGCGGGAGTCCCACATGAAACCATTAAGAGTGATACTCACAATGACTCAGTATTTTTGTTACACTACAGCAAAATGGCACTTATAATTTACAACGCTCTAAAGTAGCTTCGTCAAGCAGACCTAAATATCAACGCAGTTCATGTTCAACAGCAACTTCCATTACTTTCAAGCAGGTTGCCTGACCACAGATGATACCTAAGGCCAGTTTCTAAAAACAATTGTCTGTTAACCTATGGCAATGTCCTCATGCGAACCTTCTCATGCAGACATGACGTTTAGATTGAAGGGCCGTTAGGTGGATATGTTCCACAGACACTATAATTTTCTCAGTGGTTATCTAAATTTTACCAAGGTTTGGAGAAAGATAACTCAAAAGTGCATGCCACACCATTAACCCAATATCATGTGACACCCTGTGATGCCCTCAGGCCTGTCTCTTGACACTCAAGTTAATCTCGCAGGGAAGTCTCATGAGTATTGCGAGATTCTCTAATTCTTGTTATGAGATTTACAGGTGACTTACACCACACTTTCCTCTGCTAGGCTAAAATAAGCCTCTTCAAAACACTTTGATAGAATAGCCTCAACGTCAATATCTCAGTTTTGTATCCTTAGTGGTTAAGCCAGCCCCTCTCTGAATTTGTAGTTTTAGGATTGGTATAGAGTAATTATGAGGCTACCGTTCTTTCCACCATCAAGTGGTATACTCGCAATGAGAGAATTTTTCCTACAATATAAAAAAATAGCAGCTATTGAATCCAATACTATCCAGCGCTGCCTCACAGCACACTCAGGCTCAATGATCAACACTGCCAATGTGCAACTGTTGCCTCCATGAACATAAGGCCGTTTTTCTGACAAACAGACAAAACTAGAGGTGAATAGAAGATCATTGACTGCCCACATACACAGTTGACTTCAAATTAGATTTGTAATGTGGACACGACATTCGACTGAAAGACAGGAAGATGTCTCGGGCACTCTCTGCTCTAGATAGACTAATGACTTCTCAGTGTTGATAAGAATTTTTTCGGTGATATGCACTTTTCACTACAAGAGGAGCATTACATCATCATCCCTTGTGAGGATATGGATTGGTGACACGGGCCCAAGTTACAAGGCCCGTTTTTTCCTAACAAAAATTAGAAGAGAGACTGGGACCTAAAGCTCTAAGCCTGTCCTCTCTGAAAACGAGTAGATTAAAGAACTGAATCCAAAGGTCAAGTCTGTCCTCATGTAAGTTGAGTCTTATCCAGAAACCTAGAACCTTGTCTCCGGCTTCTACTTCCTATTAGGTACCAGAGTGCTGACCTTGGTTTTGCAGTTTCAATCCCTACTCCAATTTCTAGGAAGTAGGTCTGAGAAATTAGCCCACAGCATTTCTTTAGACTTTCTCTGACATAGACAGAAATTGTGGCATAAGCCCAAGTTCCAAGCCCTTTTTCTGTGAATGAATGTTACCTGGGCCCTGGCTCAAAGGAAAAGCTTCTTTATGGAAGAAAAAAACAAAACAAAGTCTGTGGAAATCTGAACCAAGTCTGTACTGCCTCAAAGAAAGTAGTTTACTCAGGACCACAACATCAAGATCATCTAATTGGTAACAATATCCAGTCTGAACACCTAGGCCCACAAATATTCATCATGGCACCTGCTACCTGAAACTTTTGTGGAGATCTTGGCCTACAGAATGAAGCTGTCATTTCATAGAAGGAGGAGGAATGGAGAACTCAGTGCATGTAACCAAGACTGTCCACAATTTAAGGTATTTACCATAGATATTGGGCCAGAGACACCAACCTGTGTCATCATAAAAGTACATTCATCACAAACTGGTTCCAATTCACCAATTTTTCTTTTGATAGTTATTTAAAGATGATCATATCTTAAGGCACCAAGAACATAGTTTGGGCACTAAGAAACCTGGATCAAAGCCTGAACTTTTTTGTAAGTTACTTGATTTGAAATCCTGGAAACTAAACATTGTTTTAATTTCCAGGAAATAGCGTGGAGACCTTGGTACACAGAATCCAGCCTAACTTTACTTAACAGATCTTTAGATAGAGGACTTGGCACACGGTCACAAGATCTTGGTAGGAAAAAACGTCCATGGAAGTCCATGGCCCAGGCCTCAGTCCTCTGCTAGAAACAGGGTAAGTTGTGTGGACATTTCGATATATGACACCACGCCAGTTTCATTTAGGGGGTACACTCGAGTGCCAAAGATTTCACAAACTGAAGCCTGATTCATTGTAAGAGGTAAGGTGAAACCCTACAGCCAAGGCAACAAGACTAGGCACCTGGTGGACACCAAATTCCTGCAAGTTCTTCCTTGATCCTCATGTGAATCTTGCCAAGTAATCACCTGACCTCTACGTAATTCCCTGGTGATGACTGCGTGATTTCAGGTGACTTCCACCTTATTCTTCTTCCACTATCTTCAAACAAGTGTTTTCAAAACACGTCTCATAAACACTTATTTTAAATATTTCAGAATTGAGTCATTGGCCTTTAAGCAATTTCTTCTTGACAGTAGTATCCTAAGCTTCACCTTCAAGAATAGCATGAACCTCCCACCAGAATCGTTAAAGGTTCTGCTCACAATGACTCGGCATTTCTGCTACAATAAAGCATAATTGCGCTTCGAGTTTTCAACACTCTAAGGTAGCCTCGTCATTCAGACTCAGCCTCAAAATTTCAACGCAATAAATGTGTGACCACTGCTCACATTGTATACAAGCAGGTTCCTTACCAGAGAAGAACCTCAGGGCAGTTACTAATCAACAAGTCTGTGTTAGCCTATGCCACCATCCTCAAACAAGTTTTCTTATGAAGACATGACCTTTCGATTGAAGGTGGCTATGTTACACAGGTAATCTTATTTTCTCAGTGCTTATGTGAATTTTACCAAGCAATGTAAAAGGATAAGAAAAAAGTGAGCATCACACCATCATCCCAATTTCACATGATTTTTGTGTGTTACCCTCATGCCAGTCTCACCCTAGTCACATGAGTATCACAATATTTTCTAATTCTTGGTACAAGATTTCCAGGTGACATCCACCTCATTATCACTACTAGACTAGTATAAGCCTTTTCAGAATGTTGAAGAAACTGCCTCAAGGCAAGTATCTCAGAATTTTTCCATATTGGTAAGCCAGTCTCTCGCAGATTTTTAGTCTGTGTTTTCATATAGAGAAATTCTTAAGCAGCTGTTCTTTTTGCAATGAAGAGGTATCCTCACAATGACTCAGCATTTTTCCTACAATACAGCAATATGGCAGCTATGGTTTCAACCGGTATCCATTCGCTGCCTCATAGCACACTCAGGCTCAGTTATGATTGCAGCCAATGTGCGACTTTTCCCTCCACTGACATACGTAAAACTTACAAAATTAGAAGCGAATTAAAGATCATAGACTGCTCGCATATACCATTGACCTCACATAAGATTTGTAATGTAGACATGACATTCGATTTCAGGTCACTACGAAGTCCGTCTCGGCCATCTTCTGTTCCATGCATACTAATGATATCTCAGTGTTAATGTGAATTTTCTCAGTGATACGCAGTCGTCACTTCAAAAATGCACTACATCATCTTCAGAAATGGATTGCTGAATAGGCCCAAGGCACAAGGCTTGTCTTTTCCTAACAAAAAGTAGAAGGGATACTGGGAACTAAGGCACTAAGCGTATCCACTCTTAACACTAGAGCTAGAATAACTTAAACCACAGGGCAGGTCGGTCCTCATGTAATTTGAGCCTTATCTTGACACCTAGGACCTTGTCTCCTGCTTGCATTTCCTATTGGGATCCAGTGTGCTATCCTTAGTTATAATCCTTACAGTTATAATCCTTACCTCTATTTTCAGAAAGTAGATTTGAGAAATCTGTCCAGAGCCAGAGCATTTTGTACAACTTTCTGACATAGACTGAAAAGATGGCATAAGCTCACAGTTTGAAGTCTGTCCCTTGTGAAAAAATGTTCCCTGAAGTTCTGTCTCAAACAAAAAGCTTCCTTTAAGGAAGAAAATATAAATCGGAGACTGTTAAAATCTGAACCAAGCCTGGACCTCCTAAAAGGACACAGTTAAAGCTCAGGTCCAAACGTGAAGACCAACCAATTGGTAACGATGTCCAGTTTCAAGACCTAGACCTACAAAAATCCAGCCTGGCCCTTGCTACCTGAAAATCTTGTGAACAACTTGGCCTATAGAACCAAGCTGTCATCTGTGAGGAGGAAGAAGAATGGAGGACTTGGAGCATGTCTCCTAACTGTACTCCCCTGAGAGTAATTATAATAGAAATTGGGCCTATGGCACTAACCCTGTTTCATCATAACAGTACATTTAGCAAAACAATTATTGAAAGGTGACCATAGCTTGCAGCAACAAGCCATTCTTCTTGTAAGAGAAGGTAGTGTGGGCACTAAGAAACCTGGCCAAAGCCTGGACTGTTCTTTAAAATACTTGATTGGGGACCTTGGAATCACAACCAAGTATTGCTCCTATTTCTAGGAATTAGAGTGGAGACCTTGGCCCACAGAATCTAGCCTAACTTCACATAACAAATATTTAGGTAGAGGACTTGGCAAATGGTCACAAGACATTCTTGGTAGGAAAAGAAGAGTCGTTGGAAGTCCATGGCCTAGGAATCAGTAATTTGCTGGAACAGGGGTAAGTTGGGTGGACGTTTTAAAACACAGCACCACACCAATCTCATATATAAGGTAAACTCGAGTGCAATATGATTCATGCTCTGAAGTCTGGTTCATTCTATGAAGAAGAGTGAAAACCACAGCAACAAGACTGGTCACTTGGTAGATACCAGATTAGTGCGAGGTATTTCTTGATCTCCATGTGAATTCCACCAGGTGTTAACTGGATCTCCGCCCTATTTCTTGTTGATTTCTAAGTGATTTTCATGTCATTATCACCTTATTGCCTTTCCCCTACTTTCATACAAATGTTTTCAAAACTTGTCTCATATACTCTTATTTTCTATATTCAGCTTTGAGTCAGTGGCATTTAAGCAATTCCCTGTTGATAGTACTGTCCAAAGTTCCACATAAAAGAATATTGCAGGAGTCCCACATGAAGCTGTTAAGAGTTATACTTACAATACCTCAGCATTTTTGTTATAATACAACAAAATTGTGCTTTTGGTTTACACCGCTATAAAGTAGCTTCGTCAAGCAGACTCAACCTCCAAATATCAATGCAGTTAATGTTCAACAGAAGGTTCCATTGTGTTCCAGCAGATTGCTTGACCACTGATGAAACCAAAGGCCATTAATCTAACTATAATAGTCTTTTAACTTATGCCACCGTCCTCAAGCGAACCTTCTCATGCAGACATGACCTTTATGTTAAAGGGCCATTAGGTGGCTATGTTCCACAAACACTATCATTTTCTCAGTGGTTATCTAAATTTTATCAAGGTTTGGAGAAAGGTAACTCAAAAGTAAGAGCCACGCCATCAATCCAAAACCACATGATTCCCTGTGATGCCCTCTGGCCTGTCTCTTGAAGGTCACATGAATACCGCAGAGAAGACTCGTGTGTATCGCGACATTCTCTGATTCTTGTGACATGATTTCCAAGCAACTTCCACCTCACTTTCCTCTGGTACACGAAAATAAGCCTTTCAGAACACATGAATGGAAGAGCCTCAATGTCAATATTGCAGTTTTCCTTTCTTTATGGTTAAGCCAGTATCTCTCAGAATTTGCAGTCTGAGGTTTGGTATAGAAAAATTCTGAGGCAGTTGTTTTTTCCACCATCAAGTGGTATCCTCACAATGACTCAGCATTTTCCCCACAATACAGAAAATGGCTGCTGTTTTTTCCAGCACTATCCAGTCATTGCACAGTCAGGATCAATTATCAACACCGCCAGTATGTGACTGTTCCTTCCATGAACAAAAAGCTGTTTTTCTGAAAAACAGACAAAACTATAGGCAAAGTAAAGATCTTTGAGTGCTTGCATATACTGTTGATTTCAAATGAGAGTTGTAATGGGGACACGGCATTCGATCAGAGGACTGTTACAGGGGAAGAGGAAGCTGCTGTCAAACATTAACTGCTTTGATATTTGAAGGCTGAGTCTGCTTGATGAAGCTACTTTAGAGCATTGTAAACTGTAAACGCCATTTTGCTGTAGTATAGCAAAAATGCTGAGTTATTGTGAGTATCACTTTGAACAGCTAGTTATAGAACTCCCACACTATTCTTTTTGCTAAATATTGAAAATAAGAGTTTATGAGATGAGTTTTGAAAACACTTGTTTGAGGATAGGGGAAGAGGAATAAGGTGGAAGTCACCTGAAAATCTCATAGTAATAACCAGAGAATTACATGGAGGTCAAGTGATAACTGGAGGTATTCACTTGGGGATCAAGAAAGACGCTGAAGGAATCTGGTGTCTACCAGATGACGAGTCTTGTTGCTGTGGCTATAGGTTTTCACCTTACCTTTTACAATGAATCAGGCTTCAGTTTGTGAAATATTTTGTAATCGAATGTACCCTGTAAAAGAGACTGGCATGGTATTGTGTTTTCAAAATTTCATATAACATAACACATAACCCTAGTTCCAGCAGAGGACTGCGTCCTGGGCCATGGGCATTCATCGACATTTTTTTTTTTTACTAAGAAGGTCTTGTGACCGTGTGCCATGTCCTTTATCTAAAGATCTGCTAAGTAACATTAGGTTAGATTCTGTGTGCCAAGGTCTCCACTCGACTTCCTAAAAATAATAGCATTGATTGGCTGTGATTCCATGGTCTCCAGTTGAGAAACTTACAAAACAGTTCAGACATTGATCCAAGTTTCTCAGTGTACAAACTATGTTCTATTACCAGGGAAAAGCCTTGGTGCTGTAAGGTATTATTATTTCAATAATTGTATCAAAGGAAAATTGGTGATGTGGAACAGGTTTGTGCTGAATGTACTGTTATGATGACACAGGTTGGTGTCCACTGCCCAATTTGTATCGCAGATACATTAAAGCAACAACAATCTTGGAACTATGCACTGAGTCCTCCTCCATTCTTCCTCCTTCTAGGAGATGAAAGCTTGATTCTGTAGGCCAAGGTGTCCACAATAGTTGCTGGTAGCCTGGGCAAGGCTGGATGTTTGTGGGCCTAGGTCTTCAGACTGGATATTGTTACCAATTGGATGATCTTGACATTGTGGTCTTGAGTTTAACTGCTTCCTTTATGTGGTCCATACTTGATTCAGATTACACAGTCTTCGTTTTATTTTCTCGTCTATAAAGAAGGCTTTATCTTTGAGCCAGGGCTCCAGACAATGTTTGTTCACAGAAAACAGGCTTAGAACTTGGGCTTTCCCCGCAATTTCAGTCTAAGTCAGAAGTCAGAGAAAGTTGGAAGAAATACTGTGGGCTAATTTTTCAGATCTACTTCCTAGAAATAGAAGTAGGGATTGGAACTTCATAACCAAGATCAGCACCCTGTTCCCTAATAGGAAATAAAGGTTGGAGACAAGGTCCTAAATATCTATATTAGACTCAGATTATATGAGGACAGGCTTGCCTTTAGGATTAAGTTCTCCTATATACTACTTTTCAGAGAGGACAGGCTTTGGGTTTTGGTCTGTCTCCCTTCCACTTTTTATTAGGAAAAGATAAGCCTTGTGCCTTGGGCCCTGTCACCAATCCATATCTTCACAAGGGAGGATGATGTAGTTCTCCCTTTGTAGTGACAAGTGCACATCACTGAGAAAATTCGTATCAGCAGTGAGAAGGCATTAGTCTACGTGGATGAGAAAGAGGCTGAGACAGCCTCCTAACTGTCCTCTAATCGAATGTTGTGTCCGCATTGCATATCTAAGTTGAAGGTAAAGGTATATGTGGGCAGTAAATGATTTTTGACTTGCCTCTAGTTTTGTCTGTTTGTCAGGAAAACTGCCTTATATTCGTGGAGGACATAGTCGCACACTGGCAGTGTTGATAATTGTGCCTGAGTGTGCTGTGATGCAGCGACTGGATAGTGGTGGAAACAATAGCCACCATTTTTCTGTATTGTAGGAAAATGTTAAGTCTTTGTGAGGATACCACCTGATGGCGGAAAGAAAGGCTACCTCAGAATTAATCTATAACAAACCTCAGACTACAAATTCTGAGAGAGACAGGCTTAACCACAAAGAAAAAAAAATCTGAGATATTGACATTGAGGCTGTTCCATCAACGTGGTCTGAAGAGACTTATTTTAGCCTAGCAGAGGCAAGTGAGGTGGAAGTCGCCTGGAAAATTCGTACTAAGGATTCTGGAATCTTGCAATACTCACTAGGCTTTCCCATGGGATTCACATAACCAGGAAGAGACTGACCTGAAGGCAACACAAAAAAAACCACGTGAAATTAAAGTGATGGTGTGGCACTCATTTTTGTGTTACCCTTCTACATACCTTGGTAAAATTCACATAAACACTGAGAAAATAATATTACCTGTGTAACATAGCCACCTAAAGGCCCTTCAATCGAAAGGTCACGTCAAGAAGACTTGCATGAGGATGGCAGCATAGGCTAAAACACACTTGTTGTTAACTGCCCTGAGGTTTCGTAACTGGTCAGGCAACCTCCTTGTATACAATGGGAACACAGATCATACATTAATTGCATTCAAATTTAGAGGCAAAGTTTGAATAATGAAGCTTCCTTAGATGAACGGAAACTTTAAGTGCCATTATGCTCTATAATAGCAGACATGCTGAGTCTTTGTGCGAATAACACTTAACGGTTCTGGTGGGAGATTCACGCTATTCTTGAAGGTGGAGCTTAGGCATTACTGTTGAGAAGAATTTGCTTAAAGGCCAATGACTCAATGCTGAAATATTGAAAATAAGAGTTTATGAGACGTGTTTTGAAAACAATTATTTGAGGATAGGGGAAGAGGAATAAGGTGGAAATCACCTGGAAATCACGTAGAAATCACCAGGGAATTACATAAAGCTCAAGTTAATACCTACAGAAATTCACTTGGGGATCAAGGAAGACCTGCAGGAATCTGGTATCTACCAGGTGACTAATCTTGTTGTCGTGGCTTTAGGTTTTCACCAACCGCTAAGATGAATCAGGTTTCAGTTAGTGAAATGTTTTGCACTGGAGTGTACCCTGTAAATGAGATGAGAGTGGTGCTGGGTATTCAAATGTCCACAGAACTTACCCTAGTTCCAGCAGCGGACTGGATCCTGGGCGATCAACTACCATCGACATTTTTTCTACCAAGAAGGTCTTGTGACTGTGTGCCGCGTCTTCTATCTAAAGATCCGGTAAGTAAGATTAGGTTAGATTCTGTGAGCCAAGGTCTCCACTCTACTTCCTTGAAATAAAAGCAATGCTTGGCCGTGCATCCAGGCTCTTCTTCAAGTAACATGGAAAACAGTTCAGGCTTTGATCCAGGTTTCTTAGTGCCCCAACTATGTTCTATTACCAGGGGAAAGGCTTATTGTTGTAAGGTATGGTTAACTTTCAGTAATTGTATAAAGGGAAAATTGGTGACGTGGAACCAGTTTATGCTGAATGTACTGTGACACAGGTTCGTGTCTTTGGCCCAATTTCTATCATAAATAATTTAAAGGATGAAAAGTTTTGGAACAGTAAACCGAGACCTCCATTCTTCCTCCTTCTAGGAGATGACAACTTGGTTCTGTAGACCAAGGTGTCCACAATAGTTTCAAGTAGCAGGGGCCAGGCTGGATGCTTGTGGGCCTAGGTCTTCACACTGGATATTGTTACTACTGGATGATCTTGACGTTATAACCCTGAGTTTAACTGCTTTCTTTTAGGTGGTCCAGGCTTGGTTCAGATTTCCATAGTCTCCTTTTTATATTATTGTCCATACAGATGGCCTATAAGCTGAGCCAGGGCTCTGGGCACCATTTGTTCACAGAAAACCTGCTAGTTGTCAGATTGTACAGACTTAGTGCTTTGGGTCCCATTCTACCTTCTACTTTTTGTTATGCAAAAATAGGCCTTGTGCTTTGGGCCCGTGTCACCAATCCATATTCTCATAGGGAGGATGATGTACTGCTCCTTTTGTAGTGAAAAGTGCATATCACTGAGAAAATTCACATCAAACCTGAGAAGTCATTAGTCTATGTGGAGCAGATGGTGGCCGAGGCTGCCTCCTAACTATCCTCCAATTGAATGTTGTGTCCACATTACAAATCTAATATGAAGTCAGTGGTATATGCGGGCAGTCAATGGTCTTTAATTTGCCTAGCCAAGGAATGTGAAGTTGAATTCACTTGGAAATCCCATACCAAGTTTTAGGTATTCTCACATTTCTCACAAGGCTTAAATGCGTGATTCACATGACCATCAAGAGACAGGCCTGAGGGCATGACAAGGTGTCACTTGATATTGGGTTGAAAATGTAGTGCTCACTTTTGAATTACCCTTCTCAATTCCTTGGTAATATTTATATAACCACTGAAAAAAATTATAGTGCCTGTGGAAAATAGCCACCTAACGGCCCTGTAATCGTGTCTGCATGAGAAGGTTTGCTTGAGGACGGCGGCATAGTTTAACAGATAATTGTTGTTAAATAATGGGCCTTAGGTTTCATCTGTGGTCAGGCAACCTGCTAGAATGAAGTGATAGCTGCTGTCAAACATGAACCGCATTGATATTTGGAGGCTGAGTCTGCTTGATGAAGCTACTGTAGAGCGGTGTAAACTGTAAGTGCCATTTTGCTGTATCATAGCAAAAATGCTGAGTCATTGTGAGTATCACTCTGAGCAGCTTCATGAGGGACTGCACTATTCTTTTATGCAGTCCTTTGGCCACTACTGTCAACAGAGAATTGCTAAAAGGCTTATAAATCAATACTGAATATTAAAAATATGGGTTTATGAGATGAGTTTTGAAAACACTTGTTTGAAAATAAGGATAGAGAAATAAGGTGGAAATTAGCTGAAAATCGCTTAGAAATCACTAGGAAATTATGGAGAGATCAAGTAAACACTTGGTGAATTCACATGGGGATCAAGGAATATCCCACCCTAATCTGGTATCTACCAAGTGAACAGTCTTGTTGCTGTGGCCGTCGATTTTCACTTTACTTCATATAATGAAACAGGCTTCAGAACATCAATCATATTGCAATCGAGTTTACCTTATATACGACAGTTGCATGGAACTGTGTTTTCACATGTCCACCCAAATTACCTCTGTTCCAGCAGATGACTGAATTCTAGGCCAAGGATATCTAATAGCTTTTCTTTTCCTACCAAGAATATCTAGTGACCATTTGACAAGTCCTCTACCTAAAGACTCGCTATGTAAAGTAGGGCTAGATTCTGTAGGCCATGGTCTCCACTCTACTTCCTAGAAATAGGAGCAATACTTGGTTGTAATTCCAAGCTCCCCAATCCAGTTTTTTAAAGAATAGTCCAGGATTTGGCCAGGATTTTTATCAGAAGAAAAGCTTCTCTTACCAGAAGAAAGTCTTGGTGCTACAAGCTATGGTAACTTTTCAATAATTGTCTAAAACGAAAACTGGTGACATAACAGTGCTGAATGTACTGTTATGATGACACAGGTTTGGTGCCATCGGCCCAATTTCTATCATAAATGCTTTCAAGGGAGTACAGTCTAGGTGGCGTGCACCAAGTCCTCCATCTTTCCACCTGCTAGGAGATGACACCTTGATTCTATAGGCCAACGTGTCCACAGAGTTTCAGGTAACAAGGGCCAGGCTGCATGTTTGGGGGCCTAGGTCTTGAGACTGGACTTTGTTACCAAATGGATAGTCTTGATGTTATAGGCCTGGGCTTTAACTATGTCCTTTTAGGAGGTCCAGGCTTCTTACAGATTTGCAGAGTCTTCGTTTTACTTTTCTTCCCTAAGAATGCTTTTGCTTTGAAACAAGGATTTCAGGCAATATTTGTTCATAAGGAACAGGCTTGCAGCTAGGAGCTTACACCACCCTTTCAGTCTATATGGGAGAAAGTCAGTCTTAAGAAATGCTCTGGTGTAATATCTTAAATCTACTTTCTGGAAATAGAGTTAGGGATTGTAACTGCAACCTGCAAAGCATACTGGATCCCAATAAGAAATGCAGACAAGAGACAAGGTCCTAGGTTTTGAGATAAGATTCAAATTACATGAGGACAGATACACCCTGGGGTTTAAGTTATCCTATTTATGAGTTTTCAGAGAGGATAGGCTTAGTGCCTTGGTTCCCAATCTTCCTTTGAATTTTGATAGTAAAAGTCTTTGTGCCTTGGACTCATGTCACCAATCCACATCCTTACAAAGGAAGATGTTCTGCTTTTTTTTTTTTTTTTTGCCTTGAAGAGTGCATATCACTGAGAAAATTCACATCAACACTGAGAAATCATTAGTGTGGTGGAACAGAAAGTAGCCAAGACAGACTTCATACTGACATGTCCTCATTACAAATCTTTTGTGAGGTCAACAGTACATATGGGCATTCAATGATTTTTTAATTCACCTCTACTTTGGAATGTTTGTCAGGAAAACTGCCTATGTAGTGGAGGCAGAAGTCGCACATTGGCTGCATTCATAACTGAGCCCGAGTGTGCTGTAAGGAAGCTAATAGATATCGGTTGAACAGTAGCTGCCATATTGCTTTATTTTTGGGAAAATGTTGAGTCATTGTGAGGATACATCTTCATTGCAAAAAGAACCGTTGCTTATGAATTTCTCTATATGAAACCACAGTAAAAATTTGCAAGAGATTGGCATAACCAATATGGAAAAATGCTGAGTTACTGATATTGATGCCGTTTCTTCAAGATGTTCTTAAAAGGCTTGTATTAGCCTAGCAGAGGTAATGAGGTGGAAGACTCCTGGAAATCTCATACCAAGAATTAGGAAATCTCACGATACTCACAAGGCTTTCCCGTGGGATAGAAGTGACCAGGAGAATTGGCCTGAGGGCAACTCAGAAAAACACTTTTGTGTTACCCTCCTACATTAGTTGGTAAAATTCACAAAAGCACTGTGTAACATAGCCACCTCACAGCTCTTTACCTTCCCTCTTACAATGAATCAGGCTTCAGTTTGTGAAATATTTTGCACTTGAGTGTACCCTGTAAATGAGACTGTCGTGGTGTTGTGTATTCAAATGTCCACACAACTTACCCTAGTTCCGGCAGAGGACATGGACATCCATCGACATTTTCCTATGAAGAAGGTCTTGAGACCATAGGCCACGTCCTCTATCTAAAAATCCGTTAAGTAAAATTAGGCTAGATTCTGTGTGCTAAGGTCTCCATTCCACTTTCTGGAAATAAAAGTAATGCTTGGCCATGCTTTTAGGCTCTTCAATCAAGTAACTTACAAAAAAGTTCACGTATTGATCCATATTTCTTAGTTCCCCAACTATGTTCTATTATCAGGAGAAAGGCTTGGTGCTGTAACCTATGGTCACCTTTCAATAATTCTATAAAAAGAAAATTGATGACATGGAACCATTTGTGTTGAATGTACTGTTATGATGACACAGGTTGGTGTCTTCGGCCCAATTTCTATAGTAAATACTTTAAAGATAGGATAGTCTTGAAACCATGCACAGAGTCCTCCATTCTTCTTCATTCTAGGAGATAACAGCTTGATTCTTTTGGCCAAGGTGTCCACAGTAGTTTCAAGTAGCAGGGTCCAGGTTGGATGTTAATGGGCCTAGGTCTTCAGACTGGATATTGTAAACAATTAAATGATCTTGATGTTGTTGCCCTGAGTGTAACGGCTTCTTTTTAGGTGGACCAAACTTGGTTCATTTTTACACAGTTTCTGTTTTATTTTTTCTTTCATAAAGAAGGAATTCTCTTTGAGACAGGCCTCCAAGCAACATTCTTTCAGAAAAAAAGGCTTGGAACTTAAGGTTACGCCAACATTTCAGTCTATATCGGAAAAAGTGGAAAAAAATGCTGTGGGCTAGTTTCTCAGATCTACTTCCTGGAAATAGGTGTGCAGATTGGATCTTCATAACTCAGGTCAGTACCCAGGTTCCTAATTGGAAATAGGGGCCAGAGACAAGTTCCTAGGTTTCTAGATAAGATGAAAATTAAATGAGGAAAGGCTTGCCTTTTGGATTAAGTTCTCCTATCTACTAGTTTTCAGAGAGGACAGGCTTAGTACTTTGGGTCCCACTTTCTCTTCTACTTTTTGTTAGGAAAAGACAGGCCTTGTTCCTTGGGCCCATGCCACTAATCCATATCCTCACAAGGGAGGATGTTTTAGTGCTCACTTTGTAGTGAAAAGAGCATATCACTGAGAAAATTTCCATCAACAGTGAGAAGTCATTAGTCTACGTGGAGCAGAATTGGTTGAGACAGCCTCCTAACTCTCTTCCAATTCAATTATGTGTACTCATTACAAATCTAGTTTGAAGTCATCCATATATGAGGGCACTCAATAATCTTTAATTCACCTTCAGTGTTGTCTGTTTGTCAGGAAAACTGCCTTACTTTCGTGGAAGGCAACAGTGGCACTTTGGTGGTGTTGATAATTGAACCTGAGTGTGCTGTGAGGGAGCGACTGGAGAGTGGTGGAAACAATAGCCTCCATTTTTCTGTATTGTAGGAAAAATGCTGAGTCATTGTGAGAATGTCTCTTGATGGTGGAAAGAACAGCTGCCTCAGAATTTCTCTATACCAAACCTCGGACTACAAATTCTGAGTCAGATTGCTTAACCACCAAAAAGAGAAACCTGAGATATAGACATTTAGACTGGTCTATCAACGTGTTTTGAAGAGTCTCATTTTAGCCTAGCAGAGAAAAGTGAGGTGGAAGTCGTCTGGAAATCTCGCACCAAGAATTAGGGAAACTTGCGATACTCATGAGGCATTCCATGGCATTCACGTGACCAGGAAAAGACTGGCCTGAGGGCCACACACGAAAATCACGTGAAATTCGAGTGATGGTGTGGCACTCACTTTTGTGTTACCCTTTATTTTCTTTGATCAAATTGACATAAGAACTGAGAAAATAAGTGTTTACCTTTGTAGCCAAGAAACAGCGCATCAATCGAAAGGTCATGTCTGAATGAAAAGACTTGCTTGAGACAGCAGCATAGGCTAATACACACTTGTCATAAGATAACTGCCTTAAAATTTTGGCTCTGGTCAGGCATTCTGCTTGTATATAATGGCAGCAGTGGTCACACATTAACCATGTTGAAATTTAGAGGCTGATTCTGAATGACGAAGCTACATTTGAGTGGTGGACACTCTAAGTGCCATTATGTTGTATTGTAGCACAAATGCTGAATCATTGTGAGAATAACCCTTAACATTTATGGTGGGAGATTCACACTTTTCTTGAAGGTGAACCTTAAGCTACTACTGTCAAGAAGTATTTGCTTAAAGTCCAAACTCAATGATGAAATATTGAAAATAATTGTTTATGAAACTTGTTTTGAAAACACTTGTGTGAGGATAGGTGAAGAGGAATAAGGTGGTGGTCACCTTAAAATCACGTAGTACTCACCAGGGAATGGCATGGAGGTCAAGTGAATACCTAGATGGATCTTGTACCAAGAATTAGGGAATCTCGCGATACTCAACAAAGCTTTATCATGGGATTCACGTGACCAGGAAGAGACTGCCCTGAGCCATCACAAGGAAATCTCATGAAAATGGGGTGATGATGTGGCACTCACTTTTGTGTTACCCTTCTACATTGCTTAGGAAAATTCACATAAACACTGAGAAAACAAGATTACCTGTATAACATAGCCATCTAACAGCCCTCCAATCGAAAGGTCATGTCTGCATCTGCAGACTTGCTTGAAGATGGTGGCATAGGCTAACACACACTTATCTTTAGGTAACTTCCCTGAGGTTTCTTCTCTGGTCAGACAACCTGCTTGTATGCAATAGGAGCAGTGGTCACACATTAAGCATGGTGAAATTTAGAGGCTGAGTCTAAAAGACGAAGCTACTTTATAGCCGTGGAATCTCTAATTGCCATTATGCTACATTGTAGCAGAAATGCTGAGTCATTGTGAGCATACCCTGAAGGGTTCTGGTGGTAGATCCACACTAGTTTTGAAGGTGAACTTTAGGCTACTACTGTAGAGAAGAAATTGCTTGAAGACAAAGACTCAATGCTGAAACATTGAAAATAAGAGTTTATGAGATGTGTTTTGAAAACACATGTTTGCAGATAGGGGAATAGCAATAAGGTGGAAGTCACCTGAAAATCACGTAGTAATCACCAGGGAATTACATGTCGGTCAAGTGATTACCTGGAGAGATTCATGTGGGGATCAAGGAAGACCCTTCAGGAATCTGGTGTTTTCCACATGGCTAGTCTTGTTGCTTGTGTCATAGGTTTTCACTTTACTGCATACAATAAATCAAGCTTCAGTTTGTGAAATGTTTTGTACTCCAGCGTACCCTGTACATGATACCTGCGTGGTGTTATATACTCAAGCGTCCACAGAACTCACCCTACTTCTGGCAGATGACTGGGTCCTGGGCCATGGACATCCACTGACATTTTTTTCCTACTAAGAAGGTCTTGTGACCAGGTGCCACCTTCTATCTAAAGATTTGTTAAGTAAGTTAGCTTAGATTCTGTGTGCCAAGGTCTCCACTCTACTTCCTGGAAATAAAAGCAATGTTTGGGCGTGTGCCCGGGCTCTGCAATTGAGTAACTTGCAAAAGAGTTCAGGCTTTGATCCAGGTTTCTTAGTGCACAAAGTATGTTCTATTACAAGGGAAAAGGCTTGGTGCTCTAAGGTATGGTCACCTTTCAATAATTGTATTAAAGGAAAATTGGTGATGTAAAACCAGTTTGTGCTGAATGTAGTGTTATGATGACACAGGTTGGTGTCTTCGGCCCAATTGCTATCATAAATACTTTTAAGAGAGCAGAGTCTTGGTGCTGTGGACTGAGTCTGCCATTCTTCCTCTTTCTAGGACATGACAGCTTGATTCTGTAGTTCAAGTGTCCACGATAGTTTCAGGTAACAGGGGCCAGGCTGGATGTTTGTGGATGTATGTCTTTACACTGGATATTGTTACCAATGGGATGATCTTGACTTTGTGGGGCTGGGCTTTAACTATGTCCTTTAAGGAGATTCAGGCTTGGTTCAGATTTCCAAAGACTCAGCTTTATTTTTTTCTTCCCCAAAGAATGCTTTTGCTTTGAGACAAGGACTTCAGTTAGCATTTGTTCACAGAGAACAGGCTTGGAACTGTGGGCTTATGGCAACCTTTCAGTCTATGTTGGCAAAAGTCAATCATAAGAAATGCTCTGGTGTAATTTCTCAAATCTGCTTTCTGGAAATAGAGGTAGAGATTGTAACTACAACCAAGGATAGCACATTGGATACCAGCAGGAAATGCAGGCAGGAAACAAGGTCCTAAGTTTCAAGATAAGACTCAATTTACATGAGGACAGACTTGCCCTGTGGTTTAAGTTATCCTATCTACTAGTGTTCAGAGAGCATAGGCTTAGTGCCTTGGTTCTCAGTCTCCCTTCTACTTTTTGTTAGGAAAATACAGGCCTTGTGCCTTGGGCACATGTCACCAATCCACATCCTCACAAGGGAAGATGATGTAGTGCTTTCTTTGAAGTGACGAGTGCATATCAATGAGAAAATTCACACTGAGAAAACATCAGTATGTGTAGAACAAATGTGGCTGAGACAGAATTCATACTGACCTCTAATCAAATGTCATGCCCACATTACAAATCTTATGTGAGGTGAACGGTATATGCGGGTATTCAATGATCTTTAATTCACCTCTCCTTTTGTCTGTTTGTCAGGAACACTGCCTATGTCAGTGGAGGCAGAAGTAGCACATTGGTGGTATTCACAATTGAGCCTGAGTGAGTGTGCTGTTAGGAAGCGAATGGATAGTGGGTGAAACCATAGCTGTCATATTACATTATTATAGCAAAAATGCCAAGTTATTGTGAGGATACTTCTTCATTGCAAAAAGAATGGCTGCTTAAGAATTTCTCTATATCAGACAACAGACTAAAATCTGCGAGAGACTGGATTAACCTACATGGAAAAAAAGCTGAGATACTGAAATTGAAGCAGTTTCTTCAACCTGTTTTGAAAAGTCTTGTATTAGCCTAGCAGAAGTAATGAGATGGAAATCGCCTGGAAATCTCAGACCAATAATTAGGAAATCTCCTGATATTCCCAAGGCTTTCCCGTAGGATAGAAGTGACCAGGAAGAATTGGTCTGAGGGAAACACATGAAAATCATGGGAAATTTGGGTGATGATGTGGCGCTCACTCTTGTGTTATCCTTCTGCATTCCTTGGTAAAATTCACATAAGCACTGAGAAAATAAGATTTCCTGTGTAACAGAGCCACCCAACAGCCCTTCAATCGAAGCTCATGTCGCAATGAAAAGACAGTCTTCGGATGGTGGCAAGGGCTAACACACACTTGTCATTAGGTAAGTGCTCTGAGGTTTCGTCTCTGGTTAGGCAACCTGCTTGTATACAATGGGAGCAGCGATCACATATTAACTGCGTTGAAATTTAGGGGCTGAGTCTGAATGATGAAGCTACCTTAGATCGGTGGAAACTCTATGTGCCGTTATGCTGTATTGTTGAAATAATCCTGAGTCATTGTGAGCAAAACCCTTAATAGTTCTGGTGGGAGATCCATGCTATTCTTGAAGGTGAACCTTAAGCTACTACTGTCAAGAAGAAATTGCTTAAAGGCAAATGACTCAATGCTTAAATATTGAAAATAACAGATTATGAGAAGTGTTTTGCTCAGGTTTTTGAGGATAAGAGAAGAGAAATAAGGTAGCAGTCACCTAAAAATCACGTAATAATCACCAGGGCATTACATAGAGGTCAAGTGAATACCTGGAGGGATTCCCATGGGGATTAAGGAAGACCCTGCAGGAATCTAGTGTCTACCAGGTGAATAGTCTTGTTGCTGTGGCTGTAGGATTACACCTTACCTCTTACAATGAATCAGGCTTCATTGTGAAATGTTTTGCACTAAAGTATACCCTGTAATTGAGACTGGCATGGTGTTGTGCATTTAAACATCCATACAACAAATGCTAGTTCCAGCAGAGGACTCTGTCCTGGACCATGGACTTCCATGGACGTTTTTTCCTACCAAGAAGGTCTTGTGACTGCG
The DNA here is from genome assembly GCF_000151845.1 of Pteropus vampyrus. Lineage (NCBI taxonomy): Eukaryota > Metazoa > Chordata > Mammalia > Chiroptera > Pteropodidae > Pteropus > Pteropus vampyrus. The sequence goes on from NW_011889322.1 coordinate 1,868,536, forward strand.
TGCCACGTCCTCTATCTAAAGATCTGTAAAGTAAAGTTTGGCTAGATTCTGTGTGCCATGGTCTCCACTCTACTTCATGGAAATATAAGCAATGATTGGCCATGATTCCATGCTCTCCAATCGAGTAACTTACAAAACAGTTCAGGCTTTAATCCAGGTTTCTTGGTGCCCAAACTACGTTCTATTACCAGGGGAAAGGCTTGGTTTTGTAAGATATGGTCACATTTAAATAACTGTCTAAAGGAAAGTTTGTGACTTGGAACCAGTTTGTGCTGAATGTACTGTCATGTTGACACAGATTGGAGTCTTCGGCTTAATTGCTATCATAAATACTTGCAAGGGAGGACAGTTTTGGAACCGTGCACCGAGTCCTCAATTCTTCCTTCTTCTAGGAGACAACAGCTTGATTGTGTAGGCCAAGGCATCTACAATAATTGCAGATAGCAGGGGCTAGGCTGGATGTTTGTGGGCCTCGGTCTTCAGACTGGATATTGTTACCAATTGGATGATCTTGACGTTGTGGCCCTGAATTTAACTGCTTCCTTTTATGTGGTCAAGTTTTGGTTCAGATTTCCACAGTTTCTGTTTTATTTTTTCTTCCATAAAGAAGGCTTTTGTTTGAGCCTGGGCTGCAGGCAATAATTGTTCACAGAAAACCGTCTTGGAACCAGGCTTATGTCACCATTTCAGTCTATGTTGAAAAAAGTCAGAAGAAATGCTGTGGGCTAATTTCTCAGGTCTATTTTCTGAAAATAAGGTAGGCATTAGAACTGCTAATCCAAGGTCAGCACCCTGTTTTCTAATAGAAAATCGAGGCTGCAAACAAGGTCTTAGTTTTTAGATAAGACTCAAATTACATGAGAACAGGCTTGCCCTTTGGATTAAGTTCTCTTATCTACTAGTTTGCAGGGAGGACAGGTTTCTGCTGGGTCCCAATTTCCTTTCTACTTTTTGTTAGGAAAAGACAGGCCTTGTGCCTTGGGCCGGTGTCACCAACCATATCCTCTCAAGGGAGGATGATGATAGTGCTCCCTTTAGAGTGACAAGTGCATATCACTGAGAAGATTCACAACAGCACTGAGAAGTCATTAGTCTACGTGGAGCAGAAGGTGGCCGGGACAGCCTCCTAACTGCCCTACAATCGAATGTCTTGTCCACATTACAAATCTAATTCGATCAATGTTATTTGTGGGAAGTCGATGATCTTTAATTCACCTTAGTTTTGTCTGTTTCTCAGAAAAACTGCCTTATGTTTGTGAAGGCAACATTTGCACATTAGCTGCATTGAAAATTGAGCCTGAGTGTGCTGTGAGGCAAACCTGGATAGTGGTGGAAACAATAGCTGCCATTTTTCTGTATTGTAGGAAAAATACTGAATCATTGTGAGGATACCACTTAATGGTGGAAAGAACAGCTGCCTCAGAATTTCTCTATACTAAACCTCGGACTACAAATTCTGAGATGGACTGGCTTGGACCACCAAGGAAATTTCTCTATACTAAACCTCGAACTACAAATTTCTCTATACTAAACCTCGGACTACAAATTCTGAGATGGACTGGCTTGGACCACCAAGGAAAGAAATCTAAGATATTGACATTAAGGCCGTTCCATCAACATGTTCTGAAGTCTCTTTTTTAGCCTAGCAGGGGAAAGTGAGGTGGAAGTCACCTTGAAATCTCATACCAGTAATTAGGGAATCTCACAATACTCATGAGATCTCCTTGAGGGATTCAAGTGACCATCAGGAGACAGGCCTGAGGGCATCACAGGGAGTCACATGATATTAGAATGAAGGTATGGTGCTTACTTTTGAGTTATCCTTCTCCATTCCTTGGTAAAATTTAGATAACCACTGAGAAAATAATAGTGTCTGTGGAACATAGCCACCTCGCATCCCGTCAATCAAAAGGTCATGTCTTCAGGAGAAGATTCGATTAATGACAGCGGCATAGGTTAACAGAAAATTGTTGTTAGATAATTGACCTGAGCTTTCAACTCTTGTCAAGCAATCTTCTTGATCTCAATGGAAGCTGCAGTCGAACATTATCTGCATAGATTTTTGGAGGCTGAGTCTGCTTGACAAAGCTACTTTAGAGTGGTATAAACTGTTACTGCCAGTTTGCTGTATTATAGCAAAAATTCTGACTCATTGTGAGTATAACTCTGAACTGCTTCATGTGAGACTCCCACACTATTCTATTATGAGGGCCTTTGTGGACTACTTTCAACAGAGAATTGCTTAAAGACCAATGACACAATGCTGAATATTGAAAAGAAGGGTTTATGAGACGAGTTTTGAAAATAATTGTTTGAAAATAGGAGAAGAGGAATAAGGTGGAAATCACCTGAAAATCACTTAGAAATTACTAGGGAACAAGGCTGAGGTCAAGTAAACATCTGGTGGAATTCACATGAGTAAAAACAAATACCCCACACTAATCTGGTATCTACAAGTGCCCAGTCTTGTTGCTGTGGCTGTCGCTTTTCACTTTACTTCATAGAATAAACCAGTCTTGAGAGCATAAATCTTACTGCAAACAAATTTACCTAATATTGGCGCGGCGTTGTGTTTTCAATCGTCCACCCAGCTTACACAAATTCCAGCAGAGGACTACCTCCTCGGCCTTAAACTTCCAACGACTTTTTTTTTCCAACCAAGAATGTCTTGTGACCATTTGCCAAGACCTCTACCTAAAGATTCATTATGTAAAGTTAGGCTAGATTCTGTGGGCCAAGGTCTCTACTCTACTTCATAGAAATAGAAGCAGTACTTGCTTGCGATTCCAAGCTCTCCAATGAGTTTTTTAAAGAACAGTCTAGGCGTTGGCCAGGTTTCTTAGTGCCCACATTCCCTGCCCTTACCAGAAGAAAGGCTTGGTTCTGCAAGGTATGGTCACCTTTCAGTAATTATCTAAAAGGAAAATTAGTGACTTGGGACCAGGTATGTTGAGTATACTGTTATGATGACACAGGGTTAGTGCCATCAGCTGAATTTCTATCATAAATACTTTAAAGGGAATACAGTCTAAGGGTCTTGCACCGAGTCCTCCATTCTTCCTCCTCCTAGGAGATGACAGCTTGGTTCTATAGGCCAAGGTGTCCACAAGAGTTTCAGGTAACAACGCTATGCTAGATGTTGTTGGGCCTAGGTCTTGAGACTGGACATTGTTTCCACTTGAATGTTCTTGATGTTTTGTGCCTGGGCTTTAACTATGTCCCCTTAAGAGGTTCAGGCTTCATTCAGATTTCCACAGTTTTCTTCTTATATTTTCTTCCCTAAGGAAGGTTTTTGCTTTGAGATAAGGACTTCAGGCAACATTTGTTCACAGAGAACAGGCTTGGAACTATGGGCTTATGCCACCCTTCCAGTCTATGTCAGAGAAAGCTGGAAAAGAATTCTCTGGACTAATTTCTCAAATCTACTTTCTGGGAAAAGAGGTAGGCATTATAACTGCAACCAAGGACCACACCGGATCCCAATAGGAAATGCAGGCAAGAGACAATGTTCTAGGTTTCGAGATAAGAATCAAATTGCAAGAGGACAGACTTACCCTGTGATTTAAGTTATACTATCTACTACTTTTCAGAAGATAAGCTTAGTGCCTTGGTTCCCAGTCTCCCTTCTACTTTTTGTTTGGAAAAGACAGGCCTTGTGCCTTGGTCCAATGGAACCAATGCACATCCTCACAAGGAAAGATGATTTAGTACTTTCTTTGAAGTGGTGAGTGCATATTACTGAGAAATTTTACATCAATACTAGGAAATCACTAGTATACGTGGAACAGAAAGTGGGTGAGACAGCCTTCGTACTGACCTCTAATCGAATGTCATGTCCACATTCCAAATCTTATGTGAGATCAACAGTATATGTAGGCAATGATCTTTAATTTGCCTCTGCTTTTTCTGTTAGTCAGGAAACATGCCTATGTCAGTGGAGGCAGAAGTCCCACATTGGCTGCGTTCATAATTGAGCCTGAGTGTGCTGTGAGGAAGTGAATGGGTAGCAGTTGAAACCAAAACTGCCATATTGCTTTAGTGTAGGGAATGTGCGGTATTATTGTGAGGAAATCTCTTCACAATGACTAAAAATCTATGAGATACTGGCTTAACCAATATAGAAACAAAGTTGAGATACTCACATTGAGGCAGTATCTTCAATGTGTTCTGAAAGGGCTTGTATTAGCCTAGCAGAGGAAATGAGTTGGAAGTCTCCTGGAAATCTCGTATGAAGAATTAGGAAATCTCGCGATACTCACAAGGATTTCCCATGGGATTCACGTGACCAAGAAAAGACTGGCCTGAGGGCAACAAATGAAAATCACGTGAAATTGGGGTGATGGTGTGGCACTCACTTTTGTGTTACTCTTCTACATCCCTTGGTAAAATGTACATAAGCACTGAGAAAATAAAATTACCTGTGTAAAATAGCCACCTAACAGCCCTTCAATCAAAAGGTCATGTGTACATGAGAAGACTTGGTTGAAAACAGCGGCATAGGTTAGCACACACTTGTTGTGAGGTAACTGCCCTGAGGTTTCATCTCTGGTCAGGCAACCTGCTTTTATACAGTGAGAGCAGCGGTCATACATTAACCACATTGAAATTTAGAGACTGAGTCTGAATGACAAAGTTAGCTTAGAATTGTGGAAACTCTAAGTGCCATTATGCTGTATTGTAGCAGAAATGCTGAGTCATTGTGAGCATAACCCTTAACAGCTCCGATGGGAGACTCAATGCTGAAATATTGAAATAACATCTTATGAGATATGTTTTGAAAACATTTGTTTGAGGACAGGGGAAGAGGAATAAGGTGGGAGTCCCTGAAAATCACATAGTAATCACCAGGGTATTACATGGAGGCCAAGAGAATACCTGGAGGTATTCATGTGGGGATCGGGGAAGACCCCGCAGGAATCTGGTGTCCACTGGGTGACTAGTCTTCCTGCAGCTAGCTGTATGTTTCACCTTATCTCTTAAAATGAATCAGGCCTTAGGTTGTGAAATGTTTTGCTCTCGAGTGCACTAAGAAACCTAGCTAAAGCCTGAACTGTTTTTTAAAAAATTCGTATGGGAACTTGGAATCACAACCAAATATTGCTCATATTTGTATTAGAATTTGAATTAGAGTGCAGACCTTGGCCCACAGAATCTAGCCTAAATTTACATAATGAATCTTTAGGTGGAAGATTTGGCAAATGGTCACAAGACATTCTTAGTAGGAAAAGAAAAGTTGTTGGAAGTCCATGGCCTAGGAGGCAGTCCTCTGCTGGAATTGTAGTAAGTTGGGTAGATGTTAGGAAACATAACACCAAGTCAATTTCATATATAAGGTAAATTCGTTTGCCATATGATTCATGCTCTGAAGCCTAGTTCACTATATGAAGTAAAGTGAAAACCTATGTGCACAGCAACAATACTGGTCACTTGGTAGATACTAGATTAGTGTGAAGTTTTCTTTGATCCCCGTGTGAATTCCACCAGGTATTTACTGGATTTCCACAAGATTCCATAATGATTTCTAAGTGATTTTCAGTTTATTTCCACCTTATTCCTCTTCCCCTGTATTCAAACAATTGTTTTCAAAACTCATCTCATAAACTCTTATTTTCAATGTTCAACATTGAGTCATTGTTTTTTAAGCTTTCCCCTATTGACAGTAGTAGCCAAAGATCTGCATAAAAGAAAAGTGTGGGAGTGCCACATGAAGCCGTTCAGAGTTATACTCACACTGACACAATATTTTTGGTACACTACAGCAAAATGTTGCTTACAGTTTACACCGCTCTAAAGTAACTTCGTCAAATAGACTCATCCTCCAAATATCAATGCAGTTAATATTCGATTGCTTCCAAGGCAGTTAAGCAAGTTGCCTAACCACAGATGAAAGCTAAGGCCAGTTATCTAACAAAAATTGTCTGTTAACCTATTCCTCCATCTTCAAGAGTAACCTTGTCATGACTACGTGACCTTTTGATTAAAGGATCGTTAGGTGGCTTTGTCACACAGACACTACCATTTTCTCAGTGGTTATCTAAATTTTATCAAGAAATGGAGAGTAGTCACTCTAAAATGAGCTCCACACCATCAACCCAATATCACGTGACTTTCTCTCATGACCTCAGGCATGTCTCTTGATGTTGAGGTGAATCCAACAGGGAAGCCTCCTGAGTATCACGATATTCCCAAATTCTTGTCATGAGATTACCAGGCGGCTTCCACCTTACTCAGAGTTTTTCCTACAATACAAAAAAATGGCAGCTATTGTTTTCACCACTATCCAGTCACTGCCTCACAGTACACTCTGTCTCAATTATCAACCCGGCCAATGTGCAACTGTTGCTTCCAGAAACATAAGGCAGTTTTCCTGACAAACAGACAAAACTAGAGGCAAATTCCTGATCAATGACTGCCCACATATACCGTTGACTTCAAATTAGATTTGTAATGTGGACACCACATTTGATTGGAAGACAGTTAAGAGGCTGACTCGGCCACCTTCTGCTCCATGTAGACTAATGACTTCTCAGTGTTGATGTGAATTTTCTCAGCGATATGCACTTTTCACTACAAAGGGAGTACTACATTATCCTCCCATTCAGGATTTGGATTGGTGACACTGCCCCAAGACACAAAGCCTATCTTTTCCCAACAAAAAGTAGAAGGGAGCCTGGGATACAAAGCACTCAGCCTGTCCTCTCTGAAAACTTGTAGATAGAAGACGTTGATTCAAAGGGCAAGTGTGTCCTCATGTAATTTGAGTCTTATCTAGAAACCTACACCCTTGTCTCCTACCTCTACCTCCTATCAGGAATCATGATGCTGAAGTTGGTTTTGCAGTTCCAATCCCTACCCTTATTTCCAGGAAATAGATCTGAGAAATAATCCCACAGCATTTTTTCCAACTTTCTCCAACATAGACTGAAATGATGGCATAAGCTCAAGCTCCAAGCCTGTTTTCTGTGAACAAATGTTTCCTGGAGCCTGACTCAAAACAAAAGCCTTCTTTATGGAAGAAAGAATAAAACGGAGACTGTAGAAATCTGAACCAAGCCTGGCCCACCTAATAGGAAGCAGTTAAACTCAGGGACACAACATCAAGATCATCCAAATGGTAACAATATCCAATCTCAGGACCTAGGTCCACAAACATCTAGCCTGGCCCCTGATACCAGAGACTATTATGGACACCTTGACCTACAGAATTAAGTTGTCATATGCTAGAAGGAGGAAGAAAATGACTCAGTGCACGGTTCCAAGACAGGCCACTTTTTAAATATTTACGATAGAAATTGGGCCGAAGAAACCAACCTGTGTCATCATAACAGTACATTCAGCACAAATTAGTTCCACATCACCAATTTTTCTTTTAGACAATTATTGAAAGGTGACCATACCTTACAGCGTCAAGCCTTTCCCCTGGTAATAGAACAAAATTTGAGGCAAAGAAAGCTTGATCAAAGACTACTATTTTAAAATACTCAGTTGGACAGCCTAGAAACATGGCATAGCATTGCTTTAATTTCTAGGAAGTAGAGTGGAGACCTTGACACACAGAATCTAGCCTAATTTTACCTAACAGATCTTTAGATAGTGGACTTGACACACGGTCAGAAGACCTTCTGATAGGAAAAAATATTGATGGAAGTCCATGACCCAGGACCAATCCTTTGCTGGAATTAGAGTAAGTTGTGTGGACATTTGAATACACAACACAACTCTGGCCTCATGTACAGGGTACACTTGAGTGCAAAACATTTCACAAACTGAAGCCTCATATATTGCAAGTGGTAAGGTGAAAATCTACAGTCACAGCAACAAGACTAGTCACCTGGTAGACACTAGATTCCAGCAGGATCTTCCTTGATCCCCAGGTCAATCCCTCCAGGTATTCACTTGAACTCTATGTAATTCCCTGGTGATTACTACCTGGTTTTCAGGTGGCTTCCATCTTATTCCTCTTCCCCTATCCTCAAACAAGTATTTTCAAAACACGTCTCATAAGCTCTTATTTTCAATATTTCAGCATTGAGTCATTGTCCTTTAAACAATTTCTTCTCAACATTAGTAGCCTAATCTTCATCTTCAAAAATAGCGTGGATCTCCCACCAAAACCGTTAAGGGTTATATTTACAACGACTCAGCATTTCTGCTACAATACAGTATAATGGCACTTAGCGTTTCCACCGCTGTAAGGTAGCTTCATCATTCAGACTCAGCCTCTAAATTTCAACACGGTTAACGTATGACCGCTGCTCCTATTATATACAAGCAGGGTGCCTGACAAGAAACGAAACCTCAGGAGACTTACCTCATGACCAGTGTGTGTTAGCCTATGGTGTTGTCCTCAGGCAAGTCTTCTCATGCAGACTTGACCTTTTGAATGAAAGGCTTTTGGGTTGCTATGTTCCACAGATACTATCATTTGCTTAATGGTTATGTAAATTTTCCCAAGGAATGGAGAAGCGTAACTCAAAAGTGAGCACCATGCTATCACCCCAATTTCACTGCTCTCAGGCCAGTCTCTTCCTGGTCATGTGATTCCCATGGGAAAGTCTCGTGAGTATTGTGATTTCCTAAATCTTAGTACTAGATTTCCAGGTGACATCCACCTCATTAACTCTACTATACTAGAACAAGCCTTTTCATAACATGTAGAAGAATGCCTTAATTCAGTATATCAGCTTTTTTTTCCATATTGGTTAAGGCAGTCTCTTGCAAATTTTTGGCTTACTGTTTTATATAGAGAAATTCTTAAGCAGCTATTCTTTTTGCAATGAAGAGATATCCTTACAATGACTCAGTATTTTTCCTACAGTACAGCAATATGGCACTATGGTTTCAGCTGCTATCTATCCTCTGCTTTACAGCACATTCAGGCTCAATTATCGATGCCATTACATAACAGCCGCCATTTTGCGACTGTTGCCTCCAAGTACAGCACATTCAGGCTCAATTATGATCGCAGGCAATGTGCGACTTCTTCCTCTTGTGACATAGGCAGTTTTCCTGACAAACAGACAAAAGTTGAAATGAATTAAAGATCATTAACTGCCCTCATTATCGGGCATAAAATTTGTAAGGTGGCCACGACATTCAATTGGCAGTCACTACAAAGTCTGGTTCAGCCACCTTCGGTTCCACGAATACTAATGATATCTCAGTGTTGACGTGAATTTTCTCAGTTATATGCACTTGTCCCTCAAAGAAAGCACTATATCATCTTCCCTTGTGAGGATATGGATTGGTAAATGGGCCCAAGGCACAAGGCCCGTCATTTCCTAACAAAAAGTAGAAGGAATACTTGGACCTAAGACACTAAGCTTATCTGCACTTAACACAACAGATAGGATAACTTAAATCATCAGGCAAGTCTGCCCTCATGTAATTTGAGTCTTTTCTCGAAACCTAGGACTTTGTTTCCTGCCTGCATCTGCTATTTACATCCAGTGTGCAGTCCTCGGTTGCAGTTACAATCTCTACCTCTATTTCCAGAAAGTAGATTTCTGAAATTATCCAAGAACATTTTCTCAGACTTTCTCCAACAGAGACTAAAAGGGTGTCTTAAGCCCACAGTTCCAAGCCTCTTCTTTGTGAATGAATGTTGCCTGAAGTCCTTGTCTCAAAGCAAAAGCCTTCTTAAGGGAAGAAAAAATAAATCGGAGACTGTGTAAAACTTAAGCAAGCCTGGACCTCCTAAAAGGACATAGTTAAAGTCTAGGCCCAAAACGTCAAGACAGTCCAATTGGTAACAGTGTTCAGCCTCAAGACCTAGGCCCAGAAATATCAAGCCTGGCCCTTGTTACCTGAATCTTTTTGTGGACATCTTAGCCTATGGAACAAATATGTCATCTTCTATAGGAGCAAGAATAGAGGACTCAGTGCATGCCTCCAAGAATATATTCCTTTGAAAGCATTTATGATAGAAATTGGGCTGATGGCACCAATCCTGTGTCATCATAACAGTACATTCAGCACAACATGGACTCACGTCACCAATTTTTTTCTGATATTTATTGAAAGGTGACCATACCTTGCAGCAAGCCTTTCTTCTGGTAAGAAAAGGTAGTGTGGGTACTAAGAAACCTGGCCAAAGCCTGAAGTGTTCTTTCAAAAACTTGATTGGGAAGCTTGGAATCACAACCAAATATTGCTTCTATATCTTGTAAGTAGAGTGTACACCTTGGCCCGCAGAATCTAGCCTAACTTTACATAACGAATCTTTCGGTAGAAGACCTGGCAAATGGTCACAAGACATTCTTGGTAGGCAAAGAAGAGTCATTGGAAGTCCATGGCCTAAGAGTCAGTCCTCTGCTGGAACAGAGATAATTGGGTGGACATTTGAAAACACAACACCTCGCCAAACTCATATAAAGGTAAACTCGTTTTCAATGCGATTCATGCTCTGAAGCTTGGTACATTCTAAGAAGGAAAGTGAAAACCTACAGCCACAGCAACAAGACTGCTCACTTGGTACATACCAGATTAATGTTGGGTATTCCTTGATCCCCATGTGAATTAAACCAGGTGTTTACTTGATCTCTGCGTGATTCCCTAGTGATTTCCAAGTGTTCTTCATGTGATTTCCACCTTATTTCTCTTTCCCTATTTTCAAACAAGTGTTTTCAAAACTCTTTTTATAAACTCTTAAACTTCAATATTTGCCATCGAGTCATTGGCCTTTAAGGAAATCTCTGTCGACAGCAGTGGCCAAATTCTACAAAAAATAATAGTGCAGGAGACCCACATGTACCGTTAAGAGTGATTCTCACAATGACTCAGTATTTTTGCTATACTACAGGAAAATGGCGCTTACAGTGTAAACTGCTCATAAGTAGCTTCGTCAACCAGAGTCAGCCTCCAAATATCAACGCAGTTAATGTTTGACAGCAGCTTCCATTGCATTCATGCAGGTTGCCTGACCACAGATAAAACCTAAGGCCAGTTATCTAATAAGAATTCTTTGTTAACCTATGCTGATGTCCTTAAGCGAACATTCTCATGCAGATGTGATGTGTCGCTAAAAGTTCTGTTAGATGGCTATGTTACACAGACACTATCATTTTCCCAGTGGTTATCTAAATTTTACCAAGGTTTGGAGAAGGGTAACTCAAAACTGAGCGCCACGCCATCAACCCAATATCACGTCACCATGTGTGATGCCCTCAGACCTGTCTCTTGACGGTCAAGTGGATCTCACAGGGAAGCCTCGTGAGTACCGGGAGATTCCCTAATTCTTGTTACAAGATTTCCAGATGACTTTCATCTCACTTTCCTCTGCTAGGCTACAATCATTCCCTTCAGAACATGTTGATGGAACAGCCTCAATGTCAATATCTCAGATTTCTTTCCTGGGTGGTTAAGCCAGTCCCTCTCAGAATTTGTAGTCTGACATTTGGTATAGAGAAATTCTGAGGCAGTCGTTCTTTCTGCCATCAAGTGATATCTTCACAATGACAGCATTTTTTCCTACAATACAAAAAAATAGCGGCTATTGTTTCCACCACTATCCAGTCACACTGCCTCACAGCACACTCAGGCTCAATGATCAATGCCGACAATGTGCGACTGTTGTCTCCATGAACATAAGGCAGTTTTGCTGACAAACAGACAAAATTAGAAGTGAATTAAAGGTCGTTGACTGCCCACATATACCATTGACTTTAAATTAGATTTGTAATGCAAACTTGACATTCAATTGGAGGTAAGTATGAAGTCTGTCTCGGCTACCTTCTGTTCATTCATACTGATTTCTCAGTGTTGATGTGAATTTTCTAGTTATATGCACTCGCCCTTTCAAAAAAAGCAGTACATTATCTTCCCTAGTGAGGATGTGGATTGGTGACATGGGCCCAAGGCACAAGGCCTGTCTTTTCCTAACAAAAAGTAGAAGGGAGACTGTGAACCAAGGCACTAAGCCTGTCCTATTGAATACTAGTAGATAGGATAATTTAAACCACAGGGTAAGTCAGTCCTCAGTTAATTTTAGTCTCATCTCGAAACCTAGGACCTTGTCTCCTCCCTGAATTTCCTATTGTGCTCAGGGGTGCTGTCCATGTTTGCAGTTACAATCCCTACCTCTAGATCCAAGAATTAGATTTGAGAATTAGCCAAGAGCATTTCTTACAACTTTCTCTGACATAGACTGAATGGGTGGTGTAAGCCAACAGTTTGAAGCCTGTTTTCTGTGAACAAATTTTGCCTGAAGTTCTTTTCTCCAAATAAAAAACTTCTTAATGGAAGAAAAAATAAAATGGAGACTGTGGAATTCTTAACCAAGCCTGATTCTCCTTAAAGGACGTAGTTAAAGACCAGCCCCACATGTCAAAATCATCCAATTGGTAACAATATCCATTCTGAAGACCTAAGTCCACAAAAATCCAACCTGGCCTCTGCAACCTGAAACTATTTTGGACACCTTGGCCAGTAGAATCAAGCTGTTATGTCCTAGAAGGAGGAAGAATGGAGGATTCAGTGCAGGCTTCCAAGACTGTCTTTCCTTGAAAGTATTGACGATAGAAATTGGAATGAAGAAACCAACCTGTGTCATCATAACAGTACATTCAGCACAAACTGGTTCCACGTCACCAATTTTTCTTTTAGACAATTTTTGAAAGGTGACCATACCTTACAGCACCAAGCCTTTTCTCTGGTAATAGAATATAGCTTGAGCACTACGAATCCTGGATCAAAGCCTGAACTGTTTTGTCAATTACTCGATTGAAGAGTCTGGAATCACGACCAAGCATTGCTTTTATTTTCAGGAAGTAGAGTGGAGACATTGGCACACATAAATGGCTAACTTTACTTAAGAGATCTTTAGACAAAGGACATGGCATCCAGTCACAAGAACTTCTTGGTAGGAAAGAATGTTGATGGAAGTCCATGACCTAGGACCCAGTCATCTGATGAAACTAGGGTGAGTTCTGTGGATGCTTGAATACATAATATCATGCCAGAATCATTTACAGGGTACGCTCAAGTGCAAAACATTTCACAAACTGAAGCCTGAGTCATTGTAAATGGTAAGGTGAAAACCTATGACAACAGTAACAAGACTAGTCACCTGGAAGACATTAAATTCCTGCAGGGTCTTCCTTGATCCCCACATGATTCCCTCCAGGCATCACTTGACCGACATGTAATTCTGTGGTGATTACTACGTGATTTTTCAGGTGATTTCCACCTTATAGCTCTTCCTCTATCTGCAAACATGTATTGTCAAAACACATCTCATAAACTCTTATTTTCAATATTTCAGCATTGAATCATTAGCCTTTAAGCCATTTCTTCTTGAGAGTAGTAGCCTAAGGTTCACCTTCAGGAATAGCGTGGATCTTTCACCAGAACCATTAAGGGTTATAGTCACAGTGACTCAGCATTTCTGCAACAATACAGCATAACGGTGCTTAGAGATTCCACTGCTTGAAGGTAGCTTCGTCATTCAGACTCAGCCTCAAAATTCAAAGTGATTAATGTGTGACCTCTGCTCCAGTTGTATACAAGCAACTTGCCTGACTTGAGACGAAACTTCAGGGCAGTTACCTAATGTCAAGTGTGTGTTCGACCTTGCCAACATTCTCAAACAAGTCTTTTCATGCAGACATGAGCTTTCGATTGAAGGGCTATTAGGTGGCCTTATTACACAGGTAATCTTATATTCTCAGTCCGTATGTGAATTTCACCAAGGAATACAGAAAGGTGACACAAAAACGAGCACCATAAAATCACCCTAATTTCACGTGATTTTTGTGTGTTGTCCTCAGGCAAGTCACTTCCAAGTCTTGTGAATCACATGGGAAATCCTCGTAACATGAGATTCCCTAATTCCTGGTAC